>NW_027112495.1:1070861-1086191 GCF_000696795.3 Halyomorpha halys
ATCTTCTCCTCATTCATCATCCACGGTCAACTATCTCTCATAATTATGTATATTTTCATTTAATATCTATCTATATTCGATATTTTCTTGTACTTTACTGTAATTTTATAGTTCTCTTGTATCTACTTTTTCATTTGCTTATTACTTCCGTTTTTATTAATTGTCTATAATTTTTTTTAGACTTCTTGTTTATACATTTAACTGTTACAGTCCAAAATCCTTAATGCTCCTCACTTTGTCACAAATCAAATGATCCATCAGGACCTCAATGTCCCATATGTTGCCATACAAAAGCAGACACCAATCCATGATCAATTTCCCAACCACACAAACCAACTCGTTTTCAACCTGGCTTCTCCTTCATTACCTAATAATCCTCCTAGGCGTCTGAAAAGAAGATGGTCTTGAGATCTTCTCTAAAAATGTTTGGAGTTCTATCAATGGCTAGATTCTCCACTTTTTTTTTTTCAATTTTTAGTGAACGAAATACATACCAACATATTTCATTCGTACGTAAGTTTATATAAAAATATAGCACCATATTCATTTATATTACAACTGCACCTTTAGTGGTACAATATAATATAATTTGATACTATTGCTTGATATGAATTTCATAATCATTGAATGAGGAAATCCCTGTGATCCATTGTCGTTTGGATCAGAGATAATTGTGAATGGAAGGATTTCTACACAGTCACTCGGAATGAAAGACTGACTTGAATCCCGAAGACCCCATGTCTATCATTCCGACTTAACTTACCTGTATATGAGATACCAAACAGTTAGAATGTTTCACAATGCCTCTTTCGATTCTTTATAAACAGACAACTTTTTTGATTATTACTTTGATTTGTCTTCAATAACATACTGTAACGCACGATGTGAACAAAGACCATTTTCTCAGTACTTTTTCCACTTCAAATTTTGAATGATCGTATTTAAATATTTTCTCGTTAATTTAGCAGTATTATTATCTTCACAATTTTTGGTTTTATTTTCATTCAGACTAACCCTGCAAGTCTCCCTCAATATTTAGTTTATGATTTTGAGTATGGTGTGGTTTTAAATTAACCTTTACAATTTTTTAAAGAATTTTAGATTATATGATTGTATTTCGTTTACTTTGACCTGAAATTAAAAATTCTACTCTGTTGTTATGAAGCCACCTGTTTCCTGAGGAAAGTGAAGATATATTGTTAAGAAGATAAAAAAAAACATACGAACTACAGGTTTTTCTCTGACACATTCCCTAATAAATTCGATGACAATAATATGAAACCACAGAGAATATTGTCATAAATTTTATGCTACTCATTGGTGAAGTATCTTAAACAATACGCTTTATCACCGGCCTGTTCTAGACAAATATAAATAATCTTGATCACAGACCTAATTGATAAAGGCTACAAACGAATCAAGGCAATGTTTCAAGATATTCAATAATCCATTATTTGAGAAATTACAAGCATAGTAAAGCAAGAAAGGGTTTTTTAAGTTGGTTTTAGATAGTTATAATAATGCATACTTAACATTGTCAATTATTGTATCACTTATATATTAAAACCAATAAGTTAAATTTTGATGTTAACTTTCTGAAAATTCTGAAGTTAATTTGCTTTTTTTCATTAGATATGTCCTAATTTTTCGATTTTAGAAACATGTTTTAATTATAAACTTTTTTTTTTATTTTTAAATAAAACGATAAATAAATTCTTACAGTAGGTAATCAAAAGTTATCAGTGCCAAGTTGGGCGTGGTTAGCACTTGGATTGATGACCGTTCGAAATGGATGACCACTTATAACAGAAAACCAAGCTTCTCCCATCCTTCGAGTTCGAGAAGCCTACTGGAGGCAACTCACACCAATCGGGCGTAAGACGAATGATACTATCCCTCGTACTTTAATCGATAATTGTGTTGTGGTTCTCTAGGATGTTATATGGCCGCCCAGAGGTTAGGTCCATGGACGGTCTACTTAGAGGAAAGGAATATAGGTCCTTGTGTGCCTACTGACATCCGTGCTAAATCCGTAGATTTATACCGAATAGTCACTGCCCTTGAACCCGTTAAGCCGATGTAAAGGATACTCCCAATCGATTTTCACGACAGGAGACGATTTTCTTTAGCGATGACTGTAATACTGACGGTGTGTGTCGCACAGGCGCTGATAGTTGATGTTACTACCAACTGTCAAGCAAATTCAAATAGTATGATAGCAAATATTAAGCTGGTACACTTTTGACACTGGCCACAGAATACCTAATAATGCTTGATAAATAAAAGATGTAACAAACGTCGGAATCCATACGCTAGTGTGTTCCAGAGAGACAATCGTGAGAGATTTATGAGATATCATACATTCGATTTCGGCTATTTATACTATAGAAAGGAATAAAATAAAGATACGTAAAATAAAATAGAACTTAAATATTAACAAAGGTGGCGCCCTTTGTTCATAAGATGTTATTATAGTAAATAACCCATAACTTCAACTTTCGTTCTAGAATTTTTATCAAATACTTGTTAATTTAATAACCCAGACATATAATGTCTTTATAAATGTATGTTTGTGCAACGTTAAACAGAAAATAAACTGTAAAAGTTAATCGAAAAGATTTGAAACAATTTATTTACGAGTACAATTGATACAACTGATGGGAATCTAAAATATACATTTTATACTGCTGTTAATTATTGATTCACGGAATATTTTTATGAACAAAAATAAAAGGAAAATTATTCATTCCTTTTTACCAATCTAATCTCAATTATTTACACATTTAAATAAGATAGTTAAAATACTAGCAGTACCTGATAAAACAGCTGACCATATCAGATTGGCTCGAAGTGTCAACTCCTACTGTTCAGTTTATCCAGTCTTGTTGTGGCCAAAGTATTCTTTTATTATTTAAGAAATCAATAACTGCCCAATCTTTTCAGGCCTGTATGTCTGCAGGTACCTGACTATTCACAACGAGGACACCTATGTTTCCTTTGAGAAGGAATAGGAGAATAATAGTATGTTATAATTTCGTTTGACTATATTCCAGCTGATCACCTCTAAATTTATGGGAGAAAACTAAGGAAAGAAATAATATTATGATTGTACGATTAAAATATTTATGATTAATTAATAATTTTTTTATTCGCATCTCAAAATCAGAGTCATCCATATTACAGATGATTAATTAAGACAAATTTTTCAAACTTTCTTGCAATTTTTGTTAGGAAAAATAGTTCGGAGTTGATGTGCCCCGTTATGAATTTTTTCCTTGACAGTCCAAAAGGTTTTAACAACCAAGGAAGTAGCTCTGATTTTTAAATGTTCTGAAAACTATAAAAAACGCCTGAAAATTCAAAATTACAAGTTATCTTAAAAATAATTATAATTTTTTTTCGTTATGAATTTTTTCCTTGACAGCCGAAAGGTTTTTAACAACAAAGGAAGTAGCTCTAATTTTTAAGTGTTCAGAAAACTGTAAAAAACTCTTGAAAAATCAAATTTCCAAATTATCTAAAAAAAATTAAAATTTTTTAAAAATTTTTTCCTTGACAGTCGAAAGGTTTTCAATAACAAAGGAAGTAGCTGTGATTTTATAAGTGTTCAGAAAATACTAAAAGGCGCCTGAAAATTCCAAGTTATGTAAAAAAAAATAAAAAGAGACAAAAGATTGTAGGTCGTCTCCAACGTATTTTTATTGCTTCAAACATATTTCTGGGAAAACTATTTATGGCCAAAAAATAAAATTACCGCTAAGATTTTGTAAATATGGCTAATAGCTATATCTCTATAAATTTATACAATTTCTAAGCCTCTGCAATGGTAAATTGGTCTATCAAATATCTAATGTCCAATTAATGTCAAAGATTGACCATAAAATACAACTTATCTCTACATAATAGACCATAATTAGCACCAGGAAGTCATCATAAAGTTGTACAACCAATTGCCTGCGAGTGACTCACTACATTACATTCGCTAAAGAATGTCTATGTCTAACATAAACAGTTTCCAATTCAGTTGTTTCCCATGGCTGCTAACGGTAGTTCTAGGTCATTTAAAGAGGTTATGAAATATAATAACATATTACTTTCAATAACGGATATATAAAATATATAGTAAGGGAAAGTATGAGATCAAGTATAATTTCGAATTCGAGTTTTCGACGGAAATACACGTTTTGAGGTCCCCTGTGTCCAAATACCAAGTCTCGCCAAATGTTGAATGTTTATTTGGACTGCCAAGCTCAAAACCACCTTATAGAATAGAGTTTTCGCATTTTTTTGCTTTTCTCAAAAACGGTTCTTGCGGTTTTGATTAAACCTGTTATATCAATGTAAAATTAGGTGATTTTTAATATCAGATAGGTTTTATCCTCATTGAAATAGTTGATTACTGCTTAAAGACGTAAAACTCTCTGGTCATCAACGCCTGATAAAATGGCATGATAAAAGTAAATAACAATGATTAAAATTAAAAAAAAAAAATAAATAAAAACCGAAGAGGAGTTATAATTTATAAAGAAGGCGATGTGCTTTTAAAAATTCAAATACTAATGTAATTTTAGCTTCTTCATCTGTGAAAGCTTCTGGTAAATTTGGGGTCAGTCCTATCCTGTTGAAATTCCTGAGTCAGTCCTGTCCTGTCATTGAAATAGTTGTTGTAGTTGATTGTTGCTTAAAGGCGTAAAACCCTCTGGTCATCAACGCCTATGGCATGATAAAAGTAAAAAATAAAATAAAATAAAAAATAAAAAAAGTAATAAAAAAAAATAAGTAAAAAATATAAAAAAATAAAAATCGAAGAGGAGTTATAATTTATAAAGAAGGCGATGTGCTTTTAAAAATTCAAACACTCGTGTAATTTTAGCTTCCTCATCTGTGAGAGCTTCTGATAAATTTGGGGTCAGCCCTATCCTCTTCATTATTGGCAAATAGTGAGTACACTCTTCAAAAATATCTCTAATCGTAAGAATGGACTGACAATATTTGCACGTTGGAGGTGGCAGTTTTCTGATCAGGTGAGAGTGCGTGAGGAGAGTATGACCTATACTCAAGCGGGCCAATAGTTTAACTGAAATAGTTTAACAGGGCTTAAAAGCGGATTTCTAAAAAAATCTACCTTTAAAGCACCATTGATTTTATTTATTTCAAATCATTATCCATCTCACATTCTTACTAGTCATTGAGAATGGGTAAATATGAACTATGAAAGGATTTGATAATAAATTTAAGGAGATAGGAGTAAAAATGTTTTCTCCAGGTTGAAAATATATTTCCAGAGTAAGAATAGTGAAATAGATGTATTATATATTGTTGAAAAACAAAAGATTTTAGGGAAAAACATTATGTTTAATTATGAAAGTCTTAGAATGTAATGCAAAATGATATGAAAAACATAAATACATAACTGGTGGTAGCCTGCTAAGGTTTTCTTGTCACTATAGATATTAAATAAATAAGTTTTAACTCCACTTAAGCTATATATGATTCTATAACAATTACGTATTGAATGAGTATTCGAAAACAAATTATAATTTTTTGTTTTTAAGTGAAAGTTGAATGAAGCGCGTACCACACCAGATTTTCTTTAATAGTTAAAGCTCAAAAATATCGATCTTAACGAGCTGCAATCATTATAGCTCATAAATTGTTACAATGCTATCGACCTGGGGTGGCCAACTTTTCAGTATATAATATCTACTATTTATGTTTAAAATGTGTCCCGACCGATTTACATGGGTGTAGTCTAAGAGGTGAGGAGGGGTGTGAAATGCGTGCTATGTTTATACACTGCGTTTCAGTATAAGGTGCATTCCAGTAAGATATGAGTAGATAAATAAAATATATGTTCAAAACTAATTTTTATTTTTTAAATCACTTATTAATTTACCGAGATATAGGCTCACGAAGAAAAAATAAATTTCCAGATTTATTTTGTTTTGATAGTATTCCGTACATGCAGTATCTAAAAAATTAGATTTTCCGACACTTCTTTAAGATAGATTTTTACTAACTTAAAATACAATTTAATTTTTAAACTTTAGTTTATAAGTTGTTGTACTATTTGTTCGTAAATATAAAATAGTTGCTATAAAAATGAACTTTAAGGCTGATAATTTTATTTCAATATTTCAGTTTTGTGTTTTGTTTTTCTTTTGGACCAGGAAAATTTATCATGAAAGAATAACATAAATTACTTTTTACAATTCTATCAATACCTCGCTGAGTACAGCCCGAACTGAAATGTAGATATACGGCTTATCTACGTACTTACGTTCCTACGTAAAAACAACAATAATAATTTAAAGTGCCAAAAAACTCATGTCCAGGAGAATTAAAAGAACAAAATTAATAAAAGAAGAAAATTATTAACAATATTTATTAATTCAAATTAGCTTCATATAAAGACAGATTTACTATTAACTATAATCGACCAACAATGGCCTCGCGATTGACTTTTTGGCAACCCCTGCATAGACGAACAGCTATAACTCATTTAATACCATATTTTTTTTATTATTTTGAGCTCAAATTGTTTCAAAACTGTTTCGGAATCTCATTCAGTAATTTGAGCCATCAAACTTGAAAACTGGTTTTACCGTTTGATAACAACCTTTTGGTCTCGCAGTAATGGAGTAAAAAGGAGGAAGATTTTAGAACATACTTAAAAATGTGCAAATTGCTTTAAAAAATATGATCAAAGAGTCACTTAAATTTAAAATTAATACTAATACATGTGGGAGTGGCTAGCTCATTGGTAAGGCACTGTGCCACTAACTCATAAGACCTGGGTTCGAATCCGGTTATGGCAGGCCTGTTTCACTCTAGCTGAGAGTCATCGCTGTGGGTTATAGAGCTCTCTGGGTCCACCCAGCCGCATAACATAAAAAATTGAAAAAACAGGGCGCTCTTAGTTGGGTAAAAATCTTTCGGTCGAGTGCGATTCTGACCGAATTACCTCCATGCACGACAGTTGGTCTAGTATACTTCCTTACAAATACTGCACCCTAAACTCTTCATGGGTTGTACCAGTATAGATTTAATTTCTTTTTTTTTACGAATACATTGAAATTAAGAATTGAGTTTTTGTAGATATAATGTTGTATATCTGTGTGTTAAATTTGAATAAAAACGGAAAACATTGTTGTCAAGTGTCAATATTCGCATTATGTTTATGAAAAGTTTAAATGCAGCTACTGTTAGAGTCGAGAAAATTAAAATATTTAATAATATTAATGGAAAATCCTGTCAAAAGTGTTAGGAAATTTTAGATTTTGTTGCCTTCAGCACATCTTTGTAGCTACCCCAGTGTAGCTTGTTGAGAAAACAAATTCATTTCCTAGGATTGGTTTAAAGTTTCGTACGTGTTGAGCATCTGAATTCGTTTCCTCCTAATGACTGTTATACAATTAAGTCTCTAAAGATAAGCACATTCCCGGTTAGGAAATCCGTCACTAAGAGTTCTAGTGTAGATTTATGAGCAATAAAACTGAGCAAAACATCTTGTTTTTCTAATGCACGACTGATTTTTGCATTTATAGCTAAGTGGTTTACATTTCGCTGCTTCAGATAAGGTTTTAACATTTATGCAAAAGAAAAAGTATGTTTTTATGTCACTGCTACATCCGGATTTTTATTCATAATAAATTACATTTATTCAAGAAATATAGTATGATAAAATAATTTCAACCTCGTTGCCACTTCCGTTCTCCTGAAGGAGGGCAGGGAAATTATTTCAAGGCAAAGACGACAGTAGACGACCTTGTATAATATAAACTGTAACTCCAATCGTGTATTTCTGTTTATATTCAAATGAATAAAAAGATTCAATTTATTAAGTAAAAATAATCTATTATGATGCGCCCATTCGCCAACTTTCGCTTAGCACCTTACATCCCCAAAGTTTGTGTAGATTGGTGCAATCGCAAGTTATAGCTATTTTTGTGATTTTTTTTTTAAACATCTAAATAAATGAATGAACAATTCAAATTTTTTTTTCCTTTTGCTGTTACTAAAAAAAATCTTATTTTAAGGTTTCTTTAGATTTTTTTTTAAATTTTCATTTTACCTGATCTGGTGGTCCTTTATACCTGGCCATATTTAATGCCTGGTCCTTACATGGTTAATATAACAGTTTAGTTTTTTTTTTTAACAATTGATTATTGGGGAGGAGATATAGTAAACGTAATAAATTTAAAAAAATTAAGATAAAATAAATAGACAAAAATAATAATTCTTATTAAGAGAGAAAAATAAAGTAATAACAAAAATAAAGTTTGTAAAATTTGTAAACCTAACAAACAATAAATAATAGAATTGATAAATATAGAATTTATAACAGGGTGTCCTACAGCAGCCTGAGCTTCAGTCTTCGGGTTGAGGTACGGTTTCCCAAGTTGTAGGTCATTTTATTTATTTAATACCAGATCGGCCTGGGCCCGGTTTCATAATGAAAGCTAATAGTATTAATTAATAGTACAAGTGTAGAAACTAGTGTGGTAATAATACTAATACTTATTTTTTTCATGATAGGGATGACTATTAGTGATATTACAGTAGTTAAAGAGTACTAAAGTACAAGTTACTATTGTACAAGTCTGTGTAATTGAATTAAGATAAATCTACAAGACTAATAGTATTAATTTGTACTTTATTATGAAACAAGTGGCCTGTACATGGTATGTAAGAGGTACATTTTTAATTTTTTTTTTTATTGAACAATTGATTAGGGGGGGGGGAAGAGGTATAGTCTCATACAAAAGACACCCCTAACTATACACAATGTTATAAATAAAACAAAAAAATAAGTAAATAAATAGATTAAAATAATAATTCTTAATAATAGATAAAAGTAAAATTGATAAAAAAAAAACGATGACATTTATAGGTTTAATAAAATAAATAATTGACTTCCAATGGAAAAAAAATGAAAGTGAATTTAAGAAAAAGATGAAGAAAAAAAAAGAAATTAAGATAAAATAAATTTTTAGAGTAACAATAACAGAACTGATAAATATAGAATTTTTAACAGGATTTCCTGCAGCAGCCTGGGCTTTAGTCTTTGGGTTGTGGTTGGGTTTCCCAAGTTGTAGGTCACTGCTTGCTTAACTTCAGGTAACTGGGAGTGGAAGTTCATGAACTTTTTTTTTTAATGTAATCCTCGATGTCTCTATTTGTAATTCCCGATGCAATTGGCTGTTATTTATAAACTAAAGAGTATCTACTGCAATTCTTACGACTTTATTTTGAAAAGATTGTAATTTTTTCTTTTTCGTAAAGGATGCTACTCCACAGATTTCACAGCCAGACGAGTATATCGGCAGTGGTCTGAGAATTGTTTTAAAAATAAGAATAGCTGTTTCTATTTTTAATTTGGATTTTCTAGTTAAGATAAGATATAGCATTGCTAACCTTGCGTAGGTTTGAGTTAGTTTGATGTTAATACGGCGATTTTCTCGAGGTTTGAGTAAAGAATACGATTTTTGTTCCTGCCATGAATACAACAATTTAACAAGAGATGAAGCGGGTTGTCACGGCTTTTCCGACTTTTCAGTCCAAACTGCTGTTTGTATCTCTCTTTTAGTTAATTGTCAAACTCTTCCTTAGTTCATATAATATCCAGTACTGTCACTGTTAGCAATGCAATATTTTTAATTATTTAAAATAAAAAACATTTACAGGTGCTTTAAAGGTATATATTTTTTTTTAATTCGCTATATAAGCCCTGTCAAACTATTTCAATGAGAATAAAACTCATAAAAAAATTTTACTCAGAATATTTAGAGCTGTTTTTAGAAAATCGAAAACATGAGTAAAATCGATTATACAAAAATTCAATTTCAGTCTTTGTGGGAATTATTTCCACCCATTAGTATTTAATTTAGGAATTATTTCTCTTCTATTTCTTGAGACCAGTTTATTGGTTTTTTTTTTTTTCAATTTTCATGGCTTTTTTAAAGGTTAGTTTACTGTTGTTATGAAAATATAATTATTGATTAAAGATGTTTTAAGTATTACAGAAAATAGAAAACCTTTTAAGTAACTCTTCCTTATTTCTAAAATAAAAAACATAGGTTTTATATATAATTTTATAACTGGAAATGATATATAATTTTCTTATAACACCAATTAATATAAAAATTAATAAAGATTTTTACTCATGGTACACTAATGAAATTTCCTTATGAAGTTTGCGTCATAGCCGTAAATTTTAGGTCAATATGGCGCAAATATTATTTGCGCGCTAACTAAGGCAACAGGTGAAATCGTTATTCGATGCATATTAGGGAATCAAGACCAGGCAATAATTATAACAATATCGCTATCTGAGTGTATATAATCTTTTCTGAGAACAGTGACGACGTTCGTGATAAAATACACGTACCTTTTTATGAAAATTTAAATATATGTATTTATACATTAAAGAGGATTGATTGTTGATTCTGTAGACTATATCTTGATTTTAGGTTATCAGTATAATTATTCAAAGTAACTTTAAAAATAGAACAATATAGTTAATATGAACCATAAGAGTAATTTTAACGGCATTGAAACATATAATTATGTAAAATAAACATAATTGAAGTAAATTAAACTTTAAAATACAATTTATTTTTAATTAAGGACATAATAGTAAATATGCATGTTGTCCATAATAGAAAAAACTTTCAAGATTTTTTTTTCGCTTTCCATTCTATCTATACCTAACTATATCAAATATAAAAATTGTTTAAATATGAAAATTGCCGCTTTCTACCAATTTTAGCATTAGAGGGTTTCAAAAATATATATTAATACATTAATATATAAAATATATATTGATAGGAAAGTCAAATGCGTACTGTACCGATAAATTTATAGATAATTAAAAAAAAAATAATAACTGTTATTTTTACCGTCCACTAGATAGCGCGTTGGAAAAATCAAGAAAAGAGAAGAAGAAAAGCCATCAGACTGGTCTTGATACTAACAAACGACGCAGACGTTGAGGAATACAAACTACAAACCTACATTATTTGTTTATTTACTTTTACCATATATATATCAAAAATATTTTATTATCATATTATTTTCAGTATATCATGTTATTAAATTAACTTTTTAAACCATAAAAATACATTTATCTTCTGATTTTTTTTCTTAGCCTATCATGTGAGACACCAAACACCATTTTAAAATTCAAAAAGGATTTTTCCATTTAGTATTTCATGGTAATTGCAACCTCGTTAAAGTCGCAAACCGTTTTCTTACTTCTTAACTTATTTGCATAATCCGTGATTTGGAATTAATTTAAACTAATAACAATAGAAACAGAATAACACAGCTATTTCTTGCTCGAGGTTTCGAAAGGTAAATGTTAGCCGTTAGAGAAAGATCCACCGACCTGGAAAGGTCTAGATAATCGGTTTCCTACCTTTTTTTTTGCCATGGTACTTCTTGCGCTTAACAGAATCCGTGGCATACTTGTTAGGGTAAAAATATTTCGGGGCACTCTCGCCGAAGTTTAAAAGAGTAAACATGTCGGCACAATTATCATTTGAGGGGTTGAATATGTAGGAAAAGAAGAAAAAAGAAACAGTGGAAATTAAATACTAGAAGAAAAAAGTAGCATATTTGCTATTTTAATTTTTTTCCTTTCTGTTTTTGTAATATTTTCAGAAAGTGCCATTCGCTTGCGGCATTCCTGTCATACGCTTGGTTGTAAAATGGTAGGAAAAACATTGAAATTAAAATAGTAAATATGCTATTTTTATTTTAATGCTTGAAGAAGTTTGTGGGGGGGGGGGGGGGGTGCGGTCAGCAGAGAACAACATAAATAAACAAAACCATATTTATTTATTTTATGCCGACGTTTCGACCTGAGTTTCAGGTCTTCATCAGGGCTATAGGACAGAAGAGATAACAACAACATTTAGAGTAACATACAATTGTATGAAGACCTGAAACTCAGGTCGAAACGTTGGCATAAAATAAATAAATATGGTTTTGTTTATTTATGTTGTTCTCTGCTGACCGCACCCCCCGACAAACTTCTTCAAGCATTAATCTACGGTCAACTATCTACATTTCTTTATTTTAATGTTTTTCCTTTCTTTTTTTGTAATATTTTCAGAAAGTGCCATTCGCTTGCGGCATTCCTGTCATACGCTTCGTTGTAAAATGGTAGGAAAAACATTAAAATTAAAATAGCAAATATGCTATTTTTATTTTAATGTTTTTCCTGTCTGTTTTTGTAATATTTTCAGAAAGTGCCATTCGCTTGCGGCACTCCTGTCATACGCTTGGGGCACTGCGGCCACCGGCCTGGATGGTGGGACTGGAACGTTCTAGAACACTTGGAAAGTGAGAAAGCAGAGACTACAACAATGCTCAACTTCCCACTCGAGATAAGGCTATCAAGTCGTAATAGACGATTGTTTCTTATTTCATTTGTAACAGAACAGATAATGTTATATATTTAACATTATATTTTTTACTAAACACAAATAATTATTTATTTAATGATACTGCAGTGTAGTTAATGTCGTATTGCTAGTTAAATTGAAATTACAGTATAGACAAACTACATTTTGAAAATATCTTTCAGGGAAAAAATTGGAAGTGATTTGAATTAAACTATTGAAAAGAAATTGACTGAGTGGAAGGGTTCGAATCCCACCTAGAGCAGTTAATATTTATTTCATAGCGGCTTTATATTTAATATTCAATATTTATTTTATAATAATTTTTTTCCCTTTAATTTACTTTGTTCATTTTTACATGTTCACATATTTGAAATCATTTTTTAACCGTACCTTAGTTTACTTTTATTTCATATTATATCTATTCTTTGACTTTATTACATTATTTTGGTCTAATTACACCAACCGTAATTAGTCTAATTAATCTAATAATAAAAACTAACATTATCTTAGTTTGTATCTTTCTTAGATCTGATGAAGCCCTGTTATATGTGGCTAAACGTTATCTCTCTACAAATAATGTAATTACTATATGAGTTATTTTGATCGCCCATGACCACTTCCTATTTACTGTTAAAAAATTGTTATTTGTTTGAATTTTACCAATTTAACAATTAGAAATGTAATTAATCGATTATATATAATTATAGAAAAACTTGTTTAAAAATTAATATTAAATTCTAGACAGTGATGAAGAGACGCAGCATTCCCGGAACGTCCAAGGTATAAATAAATTAAATAAGTAGGTAAACGAGTTTCTCTTATTACTGTATATAATTTCTCATAACGAAAATAAACGATAAAGTGACTCAAAAGGCCCGATTCGGGGGGGGGGGGGAGGGGACTCAAATTTGCTTGATCGAATCCGAACGTAAGTCGGTCCCGAATATAGTTTGATCCGCCATTATACCAGACAATTTTTATAAATTCTCTATTTAAGTTTGGGAAAATACAACTTTTTTTTCTTTTTCCCCACTACTGAAGAGAGGTAGGCTTTGTGTGCATGCAAGAAATGATAAGTTTTGTCCTCGTAATCGATATCGTTTTAAACATAAAAAAATATCCTTATATTAATGAAAAATCATTTATTGATGAATAACCTTTTTAATTTTTTTTTATAACAGCTTAATAGCTATAATAAATAATAAAATAGCTATTATTATTAGAAATATTGGTATCAGAAACATTATAAAGCTTACTTGAAACTGACAGATTTCAGAGAGATGCCAAAGATTTCATGTTGTAAATAAATCACTAAAACATCTATAAATAATACGACCTTCAGGAAAACCTATCGGTGTGTGCTTTGAATACATTTGGTGAAAATTAATATTTGTATTGATTTAAAATTCAGATTTAGCATCAGCCATTCGGAATAACAAGGTTCACTAGATAAAAGTTGAAGAAATATTTACCATTTATTTTTATCTTAACTATAAACTGAGATTTATCAAAATTACGATGAATTCTTAAAAATGCATTAGAAATAAAAATGAATAGTATGCCATTAATAATTTTATTGACATTTAAATGATGTACATTATACATCATTGAATTATGATAAACGGATTTTCAAGCACTATTCTCTCTGAATTGTATTTTATAGCATAAAAATAGATAAGAAAGTACCATTTATCTAGACTTGATATTGTCCAGTAAAATAGCAATTTAACTTAGGAGTAATTGAAAAATAAATTCTTACAATGGATTCTGACGTAAACCTTTAACGTAAGTTAAAGTTGACGTAGGTTTACCACTATCCATGCACCGGTAGAAAAAAATCGAGTTGTTTCACCCCATTTTTTTATTACTTTAATGAAAATTAAATATAGTTACTAGACAACATTGATGACTCTCCAATCATAGATGGGTTGAATAAAAAAATGTCAGTTGTTTCAAAACATAAAATTTAATTTTCATTCTGAGTTACATATCTTTTAAACTACCTAAGGTACTAAATAAGGTAATAGAAAATCTTTTAAGGTAAGTAATTTTTCTAAATTATGAGCCTTGACATAACTGTTTGCATTCAATAGTTCTCGAGGTAAAAATTGAACCGTTTTCAAACAGAAAATAAAGCGTTAATTTATTTATTTTTTTTTTACCTAGACTTAACAACAGATAAAGTAAATGTTATTGAAAATCAGGTATGGAATTATTTTTTTAAAAATACCTAACACAGGAAAAGAAGTATTTAAAACAGCAAATTTGGTAATATTTGAGCCCTAATAGATCAATTTATGTAAAATTTTATTCCAATTAATATTTCACAAAAATCTATATTTCCTTCTTAATTATTAGGAACAATATTATTTTAAATATATTTTTGCAAATATGGAAATTACTATCCTTTGGCATAGGATTCACCATTATAAATTACTTAATAGTGCATTTCGCAAAAATGAATGAAAATTGTAGTTTATTTTTCTGGAAATGAATTTCTTGTCGTGCGCACTTGAAATAATTCATTATCTACTTTTCAATCGCATTTGCTGTTTCCGTTTTTTAGTCTAGATAAAATATTGCCTTATTTTCTAACATCAAATGCGCGTTAGCTGTTGAAAAAATTCATTATTTTTCAGAAACGTACTTTTTATGGGGAGTTATAAAAACAAAAGCTGGAACTTTTAAGGTTTATTTTTCATATTAGAGCTCCAAAGAAGCTTGCCAAAATTAAACAACAAAATGAAATTCACAGCTTTTAAAATAGTTGTCTTATTTTTTTATTTAAAAAATAAATTATTCTTTGTGTTTATATCCTATAAAACCGATCTCGTATAAAATGCTTAGTTACATTTTTAACTTTCTTTAATATTTCTTCTCTTATTCTGTTACTATTACCCTTTTCATTTACTATTTACAA
>NW_027112495.1:1089756-1091395 GCF_000696795.3 Halyomorpha halys
TGATATCTGGTTCGGGCTAGATCGGTTACATAGGGAACATTAAGGTCTTTATGTATGATTTTATTTGTGACTAAGTAAGGTGCATTGAGGATTTTACGAAGGATTTTGGATTGTAAGGAATGAATAAAATACCCAATTGAATTGATTAAGACTAGAAGTGAAATTTTTAATTTAAATGGAAAAACCTTGTTTGAAGGACGTAATATACTCTTATGCTATATAGAATAATTACTAAATCTAAAGCATTATAAGTGTCCATAAGCTATTGGAAATCTGGGGAAACGGTGTTGAACCTTACCAGTATCGCATGTTTGTATTATATAATATGGAATATGTAAATAAAGACATGTTTTATATACTATTCTAATGAAAATAATTATGAAGGTGGCTTAAAGATGAGAAATTATTTTAATGTAATGTTTTATTTTAGTTGCGCTGAATTTCCTTTTGTTGTAATGAGCTTGGTTCCAAAATCAAAACAGATTGAAAGGATTGCTTATTGATTAACTTTTCAGAAAAAACTTTATGATGTTATATGGCAACATATTGCATGTTCGCTTGTGATGCAAATTGTAAAAAAAAAAGGGATACGTCAAGTTCTGCTGAGCATTGAATTTTTAAGGTCTTGGTATCGCCCATTAGGAGATCAGAGGGTAACCTCAGGATAAGATATAGCTGATATCGATCAACGATAGAGGGGTTTATTTGTTTTTAATTTCAATTTTAAACAAACACATTGAATCAACTTTAGATTCAGCTTCCGGCTATATCAGAAAAGATATAGGCTGTTCGAGGTGAGACAGGGTTTCTCATAATAATAAGGTTTACAGAACCCGAACTTGAATATACCTGACGCAACTTACCCATCTACACTTCGGCCCAATGAATGAAAGTGATGCAGAAATACTCAAAGTCTACTAATAAAATTAACAATCTATTTCCTTGTAAAAAGCGTTGTTATGATAATGAGACCATAAGAATTACGAAAAATAAACTTTTGAAAAATAATAAAGGCTTATCGAACCCGAAGGTTCGATCACGATACCACGACCAAACCCGAATCCGTAACCTCAGTTATAACAAATCTTCTCGTCTATGTTTTGGTCTATCCCTTGAACGGATGTTTGTCCGTTGGACCAGTGTTTATTAACATTTTTGGGATCTGTTTGTTGCAAGCAATACTAGTGTTTACTTCTATCTTACTCGTCGAAATACTCGGTCCTGCAGTTTGACCTTCTCCGGCTATCTCATCCCTCTTCGGTCCGAATATTTCACGCAGTATTTAATTTTTAAAACCTTAAGGCGTTGTTCCACCCTTACTGTGTGCGCAATAAACAGTAGAAAGGATAATAGTTTTATACATTCTAAATTTCATTATCTAAAGTTTCCAGACTGAAGACGCGAGCTAAGTTACTTCCTACTTGAAAACAATACGATTTTCCTGCCTTTACTGCCTCATCAATTTTGTTTTTTCTAGTTGGCGTAGACCTTAAATACTGAAACCTCTTCCTCCTCAAACATATTTCCTTTTATATCTGTCACTGAAAACGTTGCTGTTTCTGCACACAAGTTCCCGTTGTTCATATTAGGGGTATTCATGATCTTTGGTTTAACATGTTAAAGCGTGTTAAATGGAAAA
>NW_027112495.1:1091445-1093787 GCF_000696795.3 Halyomorpha halys
TAAAATAGTATAATTATCTACTATTTGAGTTTTTTTTTACCGCACCCGGACCATATTCCATTCAACTTACATTTTTATATTATGAAACAATAAATTAATGAGGTAATACTTCCCTATAAAATCAAGAGAAATGAAGATTAAAAACTTTTTCCCCAATACTGTTTGTTTTAATTAAAATTAAAATAACAAGATTTTTTTTTATTATTCACTGGTTGCCATTAAGGGACAATGCCTTTGATTTAGTAGTCCATACACCGCAATTATAAATGCGGTGTATTCTTAAACAAATGGATACATTAAAAATATTGTTATTATAAACGATAACAAATATCTCGTAATAACAATTAAGGCGCAGTTCGTTGAATTCTGATGAAGTAAATAAAATTCTCAAGGACGAATTGTTAAAACTGCTTTTAAAAATTCCGTTTGTTGATGACTAATGCATCTGAAATAGGGTGGCGACGTTTAACCGTTTCCAATAAAAAACAAAATTATGAAAACCCTTGTTTACAAACACGATTTGGTTTGTCCTTGATGTCTGGACGACTCGTTCAACTGACTTCGGAAACCGGCTACTTCCAGTTTTGGTTGTGGCCTTAGCTCACATTACGTGAATAGATGAAACTATGAATAGCCGTTAACTAGATAAGGAATGAACAAAAGTAATCAGAGAATAATTTCTGTTTAATACAACCGATTCTCACAAAAAGCAGTTCCTTAGCAATACCTAATATTTTTAACCGTTACTTAATATTGAGTGGGAACTTCTCGCAACAGATACCTACTACTGATCTTCCCTTGATATTTCAATGTCTTAGAACGACTGCTGACTCATCAATTTTTACTAATAACTATACATAATTTTAATTTAACTTATCAGAAATATGGGGAAATAACTGACTTTCCTCCAGGTTTTTGTATTACGATAATACGTTGTATAATTTGTTACTTAACAGTATAGTTGATAAAATATTCGATTAATATAAAAGTAATACTTCCAATCTCTGATGGAACGCTCAAATACTCAGTGCGTATTGACAAAATTCTGTAGGATTGGTTTGAAATTTTGCTTTCGTATCTCAACTATTCATTGGTATCCGCTGAAAATCTATTAATAACAAAACACTGAACCGAAAATCTGTTGATATATTGTTTTCATTTGCCATTCTTGATTAATTTGTCTGTTCAACAATTGAGTATACAGTTACAAGGACATGTTTCGGAACACAACTTTGTTTTTTGCTAGAGGTGATGCAACATTACATCAAATATCTTATGTTTATTTCTTTTTAAAATTATGAGTCATTATCCTCTTTGGTATTTTCTTATACAGGATATTTGTGGGATTTCAGTGCTCACATGTTGAGAAAATTTACTACCAGTAAATGTACTGGTATATACCTCTAAATTTATTTATTTTTGAAATTTACAACTTCACTGAATAAAAAATATAACTTATAAGTGTGATGTGAGTTATATGAATTGCAATGGCATTATACAGACTTGTGGAAAATCTACTCATTGGCTTAACCTAAATAATATTTCCAGATTGGAAAGTATCAAGGCCATCTTCTTTTCAAACACCTATGAGGATTATCAGAAATTGAAGGGGGAGGTTAGAAACAATTGATTTTGGGTGATTAGGTAGTTTATCACACCAGAAGGATTGATATTTGACTATAGCCAAGTCGGCACCATATGGGTGGGATATACCATATAAGGATGGTTCTGTTTGTGACAAAATAAGGAGCATTAAGAATTTTGGATTGTAAGGATTGGATACGAGAGGAATTGGATGGTTCAAGTGGAGCATCGAAGGTCAACTCTGTAAGTTTAATTAGGCCTTTTATAGTTATTGAAATGACTCTTTTTGTAATTAATTGGAAGCACAGACTATTAGGATAGTAAGAGCTGTTAAAGTCGGAATCGACGAACAGTTTCCTGTCTTTTCAGTCTTGAATGAGGATTCTTAGTTACTTGTTTTTCAATGACCTCTGAATGTTAAGTATTTTCCTTTCTTTCTAACAAAGTTTTTATCCTTGGAGGAGATGAAATTGTCAGGGATTGTGCAGATTAGTATCTAACTTATCATCCACCGGATTGAAAACTTTTTTTTTTAATAATTTATTTATTGATATTTACAACTGTATACATATATACACATCAATTAAATTTGCTATAAGTGATATTATGACATGATAAAAACATGTGGAGAATCTACCCATTGATAGAACTCCAAAAACATTTCTGAAGGAGAAGATCTCGAGGCCATCTTCTTTTCAGACGCCTAGAAGGATTATTAGGTAGTGAAGGAGAAGCCAGGCTAGAAACTAGTTGGTTTG
>NW_027112495.1:1097777-1101756 GCF_000696795.3 Halyomorpha halys
AGCTCAGTTCTTTCGTGTGTTTGTGGTATTCATATCCCTGTTATTAAACCAGAATGGATAATTTTAATGATACATTTGAAAAAAAAAACAGTAAAAAAACAATGTAATTTCATTCTACTATCTGAAAATTTGTAAACGCTCGCCAGATAAAAATCTCACTATATGAACCATGTAATTATTCTTAGAGGAAATATGTCCCAGAATAAAGTTATTCTTTCATTTCATTACATAAGCTAAACTTTCACACAAATTCCACTTTTCACTCACTCTAGCCATGTTGTAATTAATTACTTAAATCAAAACTGAAGTAAACAATAACATGAGGGTCTGGAAGGAAAATTATAAACATAAAGGCTTATACAACAAGTTACTGAGAAAATCCGCTAGGGGCTCTTATGCATTTAACGTTTAACATGACTTCAAATAGGGCTGCTCACAATCTTATAGTTATAACATTTAACATGGTAAAACATTTAACACAACATCATGAATACCCCTATTGTAAGTAAGTAGTAAGTAGGGTAGCTGTGTGAACATATAACCCTTAAAACTACGAGATAAATTATTCCTTGTTTATCAGTAAGTACTTATTAACAAATCGATTTTAAAAAAATAGTATCAAGTCACCTATAAACAATAAACTTACTCAGATTCAGTATCCTCAGAAGGAATAAACAACTTCGCCATGAATCACGCTCAACTAATCACTATTACCTCGCTTATTACCAAACCTTCCGGCCGTGAAGGACTCTCGTTTAGTTCGACGAACTGTCTGGAACTTTTTGAAGTTTTGACACAGAATATTTATCGATAATACAGCTATCGATCCTGCTTATAAAAAATATTCTGTTGTTCAGTATCAACATAACTTGTAATTAATAAGTTGAACTAATAAACAATTACAGATGTACAGAGAGTTCTTTGTTATAATGACGTGGATATTTCATAGACGATTGATTATTTTGAAGAATGTGAGAAGTGATTAGTTTATTATAATTCTTTTGTTTACACAATATAAGTTTTGTATTCGTGTAGAAATTGAAAAAAAGGATTTTCTCAGACTATTAATCACTGCAAATGTCACACTCATTTTACATTTTAGACACCAAGAGACAAATATGATTCAACGTCTATCTGTTTTCAAATTTATATTCGGGTATAATCGATTGATGAGATTTTTGAAGATCGTGGAAATTTTACTACACTTTTATAATCAACGGCTGATTGATTTAAAATTTCTAGTGGGAATGGTATTGAACCCGTTGTAGCTGAAGGAGTTAAGGCGTCACGTTTGCAACCTCATGACTGCAACGGAGCCTGTTCGATTCCGATCTGGAAGAGTTGAATTTTATTTTATAGCAGTCCCACGAAAAAAACAAAACAACGAACGCGAATAATTATTTTGATTGTTGTGCATTAATCTTGAAAGTGCGGAGGTTTCTATGAGTTGCAAAATATCTTAGGCATTATATTACCTGGTTAGGATGGAATAATTAAGTTCATTACAAGCCTAGTCTTGATGTACTTAACTCTTTATCTTTGTTAATATAATTTAGAAAAGTAGTTTAAAGATGTATATTGTACGGTCGGTAGTATTAGTTTCTTTATAGGCTTCTAACGCTTTTGTTAAGACTCGAAAGTAATACATAAAAATACACAAATTGATTTTTTGAATGGTAATATGTTTCAAATTCTAACTATTTAAATCCATTTTAAAGTTTATACAGAAGATACTTCTATAGGCGTGTTGTATTGCACAGGGATAAGAGAAGAGATCAAAGGAAGTTGTTTTGTGATATGAGAAATAATGTCAAGAACGAGGTCAGTGCGAACGATAGCTAATTTTCAGATATGCAGGAAAATAAAGAAAAATAAAATCTGTGTATCGTGCAAAGAGATAAGTCATGGAGTATTACTGATTTGCCAAAATAACACGAATATGAAAATATATGCAGCGTGTTATGATTCACTGAATAATACTTTCTTTTTTTTTTTTATATATTATTGGAATTTACAAATGCACATAATTATACATTTAGTAAATTTGATGTATGTTATATGGAGTGATACAGGCGTGTAGACAACCTACTCATTGGTAGCACTCTAATGAAGTTTTTACATTAGCAGATCTCATGGCCATCTCCTTTTCAGGCGCCTCGGAGAATTGTCAGGAATGGAAGAGGAAGCAAGGTTAGAAACTAGTGGGTTTGGATGGTTAGGAAGTTTATAATGGAAGGAATGGTATCTGGTTTGCTCCATGTTCCATATGTAACCGATCTAGCCCGGATCGGTTACATATGGAACATTAAGGTCTTTTTGTATGATTTTATTAGTGTCAAAGTAAGGAGGATTGAGGATTTTACGAAGGATTGGATACGAGAGGAATTCAAAGGTTTAGTGGAGCCCCAAAGCTCAACTCCATATGTCCAGATTGGCCTTTTTACAGTCATGTAGATCAGTCTTTTGTTATGGATTGGAAGTTGAGACCGTCTAGTAAGTGCTGTAGTAGTCGGAATCGACGTGCAGTTTCCTGTCTTTTCAGTCTTGTAGGAGGATTCCATGTCAGTCGTTTGTCCAGATTTAGTCCAAAGTAACGGATTGAAAACTTAAAAAAACAGAGAAAGCAGCATGAATTAAAACACATGAAGACAACTGAAAGACTGGTTTACTGACGGAGTCCTTCCAAACACAAACGCGCCCGCTCATGTACACACACAGCTTCTAGTTAATCATGTAGAGATCTTCTTATAAGAGATCAGGTTATTTTCACTACTCTCGCTTACGCTGGCCTAAACATAATTTCCTAGGTACAGTTGTAAATGCCTTCTCCAATTCGGCTCTAATTTGGAGGAAAGTTAGGAATTTGTGTTGATATTTTCTATTACAAATTTTAGTAAATTATATCCCATACTTTTGTTTACGCATGCCGAAAAAAAAAAACTCACCATACACCAATATTTTAAGAAGGGCTTATCCTTAAAAATTTTATTCTCAAACGACAAATCATTAATTTTGAGATAAAGTTGAATTCGCATCTAATCGGAATATACATAAAATGTTTTCCAGAAAAAGAAAATTTTAAGAAAGAAAATAAAGGAATATAAAAGAGCATATAGGAATAAGGAGGAAGGTGCAGTTAGCTTGGATAACATTTTTTATTATTAAATGTTTCAGAAAAGTTGAAATTGAGATCGTTATTGTAACAATAATTCTTGGAGGTGCACGTAAATTTTTAAATTTCGAAATTGTCATTCACCAAAAATGTTTGCATAAGGTATAAAAAGCAGGAATAACTGCTGGTTAATATAATGGATAAAAATAGCCGATAGTTTAGTTTAGTACATTCTATAGAGATTTTAAATCTGTAGGAAGATATGGACACGTTTGTAGAATGGACGATAACAGAAAAGTCAGAGACGGCTTAAAAGGAAGACGGCCTCGTGGCAGACCTAGGTGCATGTACTCTGATTACATTGGAAAACTAGGGGCAGCAAGAGGACGCACCATACCGGAGATGAGAAGACAGGGACCGGTAGGCTAGATGGACTGAGACTGCAACTCCACACTTGTCGGGACACAGTAGTTAGAGGAAGAAGAAGAAGGAAGATAGGAAAGTCGTATGAAAACTGTAATTGGTAAAGTTCAAGAATTAACGAAGTTGGGGAGGAGTATCACTTGTATCAAAATTGCTAAGTATAAAGTGATCTTAAAATAATAAATGATAAATACCCTATTTATTTATTTATTGCTATTTACAACTGTACATTATAATACATTTAGTAAATCTGATCTAAGTTAAATTACAATTACAGGCGTGTAGAGAAACTACCCATTGGTAGCACTAATGACATTTTACATTAGCTGGTCTCGTGGCCATCTTCTTTTTAGGCGCCTCGGAGGATTGTCAGGAATGGAAGAGGATGCAAGATTAGAAACTAGGGTGTTTGAGTGGTTAGAGAGTTTATAATGGAAGGAGTGA
>NW_027112495.1:1101806-1132749 GCF_000696795.3 Halyomorpha halys
TAAATATTAAGTATATATAATTAAGTGATTAGATGTGATTATATTTATTTAATGTGACCAAGATGTTTTATTCTGGATGTAGAACAAGCACAAAGTAAAAAAATTCATTTTTTTATCAATTATATATTTAATTGAAATCTAGATGAAACAAAATATATGAAAATAAAATAACGTAATAAACGAAGATTTAATCTCTCATAATGGTGATCCAATAGTCCAGACAGATATGAGATGGCTGGTCACTGCAAGTTGAAGGATTGCCATTTGTTTTACATCCTGATACCTTGATATTATGTTTTTTATTGATTCTGAATAAGGCAAAACAAAATCCATATTGCGCATTATTTTTCACATTTCTACTTATATTAGTTTAAATTTCAGTTAATAGGACAGTAATACGTTACACAACCGACTTTAATAAATATCAGTGTTCCTGAAGTGTATGAAACAGTTGAGCAAGGGATCAACATTGATCCAAAAAAAAAAAAGATTTACAATTTGATAATCATTGAGATATTTACGAGGGACGCCAACAGCATATATTCTTTTCAATTATTAATTTAATAAATCTTTAAAGAGTTTAATATGAAAAAATGAAATATTTTCTTACTAAACACTAAAAGCCGTCATTTATACGTTGCAGCATAGATTTTCGCGACAGGAAATTTGCATCCACCTTGCATATCCATTATCCATTATTTTAAATAGGAATCTTAAATAATTAGTATTTAAATTTATTTTTTGAAATTAACAAATGTATCAAATAAAAATACATCTAGGAAATGTAATGTGAGTTCTTTTACAGTGGCATGACATAGTCTTGTGGAGAAAGTACTCATTGGTAGCACTCCAATAATATTTCTACATTAGCAGGTCTCGAGGCCACCATCTTTTCAGAGATAGAAGAGGAAGCAAGGTTAGAAAATATTAGATTTTGGGTGGTTAGGGAGTTTGAAAGAGGATTGATTATCCGGTTCTGGCCAAATCAGCAGCACATGAAACACTTAGGTCATTATTTTTTTTTGTGACAAAGTAAGGAGCATTGAAGATTAATAATTATTGGATGCCATAACGTTATCATGCCAAGACGTTAATGATCTGTAGGGAACGAAAGTTCTTTAGAAATATGAGACGAAGAGACGACAAAAAGGTGATATTTTTTAAAAATCGTTATTATGGGCACATGTAACTGGAAAATAATCGAATACCCAATTTTTATCCTCTACGGGTCAGCTAGCATTATATAAATTAGTAACTTTAACTAGCGTTTTGTTCATAACCAAAATTGTTTACTAAATAATGAGAAGGGCCCCATATCCCCAGGTCGCTGGGGTTCCTTGGTTGAATACGGTCCTGGTAACATGTATATTCAGTTTTAAATAAATTTTAAAAATAATTTCATGTTGTACAGCCTTATTTTATTGAATTAGAAATAGCACAAGGAAGAAGAGTAATTAGAGACAGGTTTCCTTAAATATATCCGCTGTCTTGCAACGGCTCCGTTACGCAATCGGTCATGGAACTTTGACCATATATTGTGTCCTATTTATCGAGCACGATTTATGATGTTGCTATTGTTAACTTTTGTTTCAATTACATTTATTTTATATATTTCATTCAAACAATTTATTTAAAATACTACTTCTTACAGTACATAATTTCTATTTTACTGGTAAACCAAGCTACTTGTATCTATCGATATATTAATACAAGAGTAATCGATTATTGTTATAATAACAGCTGATTCATCAGCATATAAAACAGCTGTTAAAATAATCAATTTGTTACATATGAAATAAAAAGTATAATTGTAACCATTAGTGAAGATAGAGTTAAATTTATGCGTTATTTTCGTTAATATTTAATTTATATTTACTAAATTACAATAAATTGTATGAGGGTGACATTTCCACTGCAATTGAAAAGTCAAAAACTGTCCATCTTTTTTCGTTTACAGAAAATTATGGATGCCTTGCACTTAAAAAGGGCTTCACAACAATCATGATTAAACAAGATAACGAGATACAATTTTTCAATAGTTCCGCATATCCATTAGATCTTTGAAATTAGTTCAGTGCACGAACAAGTAGCAATGACAACGCTGGAATTGTTTTATGGATAAGAATTGTTATAGGCAGTTACATTATTTTCTGAACAACTTTGGGTAATAAAAATACGCTAGTTAAAGTTTTTAAATAATTTAATATATTTTTTAAAAATTCATTTATTGATATTTACAACTGTACATAAACACATTAAGTAAATTTGCGGAAACCATAATGGTATGCTACAAGCATGTAGAGAAACTACCCAATGGTAGCACTCTAAAAACATTTTTACAATATAAGGTCTCGAGGCCATCTTCTTTTCAGATGCCTCAGAGGATTGTCTGGAATAAAAGAGGAAGCAAGATTAGAAACTAATGGGTTTGAGTGTTTCGGGAGTTTGTAATGGAAGGATTTATATCTGGTTCGGGCTAGATCGGTTACAAAATGGAACATTAAGGTCTTTGTGGATGATTTTATTTGTAACAAAGTAGGGATTTTATGAAGGATTTTGGATTGTAAGGATTGGATACGAGAGGAATTCAAAAGTTTAGTGGAGCCCCAAAGCTCAACGCCGTATGTCCAAATAGGCCTTATAATTGTCATGTAAATCAGTCTTTTGTAATGAATTAATTTAATATTTGAAAAATAAAAATCATTAAAAGTAAAACATTAATAACATATTAAACATTGACTTTTCTCGATTTTTGATCAGAAAAATCATGAATTACTTTTTAAAAGTCAATTTATTTTAGTACATCAGTTTCTATCAACATGGATGATGCATTGCTCTTTCTTGAATCAATCCTGTACTTCTCAGTTCACTCTTGATTAGTTTTAATTTATGGATCACGGGAGTAAGGGGGACCATGGGATAATGATGGCACTGGTCAACACAACTACTGAAGGTAGTTGTTTTCTCACTTTATTAAAAGTGCTACAACTTCTAAAATACATACGGTGATAAGGAACACTAACAGTTAAACAAACTTGTAAGAGGCTGTTTTATTGGTTGAAAAAATGACCAAAATTGGTCACAACTTGGTTTATTGGTAATGCTAAGTATAGTACTAATAATCAATCATGAGAGTTAAGGGTTCCTATTGGTCCGAGGTCTTGCTTCTAACTTTTGTTGAGTACGAGAGTCATGAATTAAGTTCAGTTTGGGCACACCTCTGCACATTTACTGCTGATGATTTTTTTGAAATCGAAAAGTCCCAAAACGTGACATCTGAGAGGTAAAAATGTCCCAGGAAATAAACAAGGTATTTCCTATAAATGTCATAAGGTGGAATAGTATGGAATATGGAAATGATTTTAGTAAATTGATTGGAAATAATTATTTGACAAATAGGACTTTAATTGTTAAAAAAACACAAAATGAGAATAAACTATATGGTAATACATAAAAATGGGAGATTGAAAAGTAAAACACTAAAACATCCAATATATACAAAAAATTAGTAAAGGACAAATAAAGGAAGTTTGGATTCACAACTTTCATTGTACATTTTGAAAACTTCCAAAAAAAAAAAAACTTCTTTTAACAGATAACTTCAAATATATTTAACTCCTGTTTGTAATAATGAATATTTAATTAACCACAAATAATCAATCACCTTGATTAATTTTTAAAGTCAGGAAAAACAAATTAAAAATGATTGCAAATTTATTTATTTTAGTGTGAAAAAACACTTTATTAAAATCTTGTAATTAAAATTAGCACAACTCATGGATCTGAGTGATATATAACGATATTTAGGTGTGTTATATTTTGGTATTCTGAACTAATTTATTTTTTAGATTCTATAATCCATTTTAATATGAATAAACAAATAAGAACAGTAGTATATCTATTATATTGAAAGTATATCATGATATAAAAAGTAAAAAAATAATTATTACTGGGTCAGAGGGACCCACCACTTGTGTTGGGGGCTAACAGTGTACTGTTAAAAGCTTCTAAGAGTTTGGACTCCATACAAGCGTTTATCTACAAAAACCATATAATTTAAAAATGGCCTCAACCTATATATGTTACTATGGTTTTCTAATGCAGAGAGCATTACTTCACAAGGATTTCAAGGTTTGTCCATAGTTTATATCAAAATATATATTATTATTATTGACCAAACTTATTTGGTTCAAATGCTATTAACAAAATAAACTATAATACCTATGCACAATGTGTTTAAAACATTTAGACATGGCTACAAAAGATATATATTTTATTTAAAACTAAGATAAATTATTCAAATGACATAAATATGCATCTATTATGAATTTTTTTTTTGTGACTAGAGTTCCAAACGATATAATTTTAAAGAATCATTTTACTTACTGCTATAACATTTTTTTTCTTATTAATTTTGCTGTTTGGTAATCAACATTTTATAAACTTCTTTAAAACAATTTGGCATTTATAAATTGTTGTCAACAAGAAATATTATTGGGTATTATAATACATAATTAATGTATAAGAGGTTCTAATTCATTAGCTCAATGAAAAATGTTTCATGAAATACAATAAAGACTTTTTATTATCTAAATTTATGTGATTTAAATTCTTATTTTATTATGATATCTTTCCACCTAACTGAAAAAAAAAATTGAATAAATGCTAAAATGTTTTCACGATGAACAATAACATAAAATTAAATTAAAATAGTTAATAAAACTAATAGAAATATTGATTTCAAAGAATGAACAAAACATATCTGGTACGTGCATCCACATGAAGCCATACCACTGTGGCTGCTAAGAACAATACAATAATTTCTTGCTGCATCTTCATTAATAGTGGGGTTATAAAATTTTTATTTTCTTATTTTTTAAGATGTTGTGAGAAATTTATACATTTAGAATTATTCTTATTAATAAATGAGTAGAGTTAACATTGGAGGGTTAAATTTTTGGATAATCATTTTAGATCAGATGATCAGCTAAGAATAAATTGATTACTCAATTGATGACTACCAATCATAGTTAGGGAGGAATAAAAAATAGGGGCTGTTCAGGAGTTACAACGATTTAAAAATAATATTGTAGGAAACGGTAAATATAACATTAAAATTTATAATTTACCACTTAGTTACTTAAGAACTTAGCAACACTTTACATGACTTTTTGAACTCAGTTTGTGTGTTCATAGTTCGTTCTTGTTTAATGGCATAAAACTTCATTGCTCATCAACACCAGCATGTTCATAGTTTATAATAACTAATAGCTCATACTATACTATTTCATCCAGACCATGTCAATCATGGTTTATCCCTTCGTACAGATAAGATAAAATCACAAATTTTAATGTTCTACCTCAATAAGATACCGTCTACTCAATTAGATTTTAGAGTCACGCAAATTTTTGATAAAACTAATGTTTTTACATTCTCAGAAGTCTTGGAATACAACATGTAATAATAATAATATTATATTTTAGCTCCTATAATATAACTAAAATATTATGTAGTTTGGGAGAAAATGGTATTTTAGCAAAATAAGAAAATAAGTACACTAACAATTTTTTTCTTAGTTTTAATACCTACCATTTAAAATAGATAGTTCTATCTTATTTCTACTGTTCAGAATTGTAACAAATTTTGAGATTGAAACCATCTATATAACAAAGCCATTCAGCCAACTTCTAATATTTAATGAATGATTTCTCTAAGTAATAAAATATATTCTGTATCTGCTCAATTAATATATACCTATAGTAAAATATAAATATATATTTTTTACAACAGATCCCACAACTGTTTCATTAAAAATATTTCTTGTACCAGTAAATTCGAATTATGTTTATTTATCTATACCTAATATACCTTATAAAAACATTTTTATATATCTATCTATGTAAATTAGCACACCTAATTTGGTAAAATATTAAATTTTACTTTATAACTTGATACAATTTTTTTTCTACATTTAGCTGGTAAATTTCCATTGTTTTTATTATCTATATTGTATCATAGATCACCTTTGGTTCATTACTTGTTAAAGGATAATTTTTGTCTATAATATGCAGGTTAATTTGCATTACTTTTATTATTATATATGGTAGCAAACATCATCAGCTTTACCAAAAAATTGTTTTTCTTTGATTAAAATATCACTGTTGGTTTTCAATAATTATTTTGTAAAATACCATATTTTCCTTACAAATTTTTGTAACTTGGTGGGTACAGAATATTTTTTGTAAATTTGTGGCAAATCATATATTTATTTATTTTTTTAATCATTATAGTTTATTGGATAAAATCTGAAAGTTTTATCTGATTTGACTGGTAAATAACAATAGTACAATTTTATCTCTAGAGAAAGCAAGTTCTTCTAGACTTCTGAAAATATAAAAACATATTCTAATATTCATAAACAGTTTTTTAAAATGTTTTAGAGACTTTGAAATACAATAAAATAAAATAATTGAAATAATAGAATAAAATTTTGGATATAATCTTATCTGCATGAAAGAATAGTGTTTACCAATTTTCATTAAAAATCTGAGATCATGGGTGACATTTCTTAATGTCTGAATGATTTAATAAGGGGTGATCAAAATACAAAAAATCAAGGTTAGTATTAATTAATACCATAAATAATTTTCTAAAATTCTACAATTAAAATTTCTACATGTCACCAATTAAATTAATGAAATAACTAGAAAACATATTCTTCCTTTATTTGTGTATTCTTAAAATGTTTATAACAAGTAATATTTTAATTTTATGATCTGAATATTTTCTTGGCTGTATTACTAAAAGGTTATCATTTTTATTGACAAAGTTTCATGGTTAGTTTCTCATAAAATTGTATTATTAAATGACAAACATATCTTATTTAGTATATTTAGTTGTTTTATTTTGTAAAATGTCAAGTCGTAGATCTCAATAATAAAATTCTAAAAAAAAATTTTGAAGAATCATGATTAAAATACAACGTATTTCAAGGCAAACCGGTTGATACAGTTCATGATGATGAAACACAGATTTTTAACATTTTTTATTTCTTATTATTCATTTGTTCATTTTATTAATACCAATGCAAAAAATAAATAAATAGTTGACAAGTATTTATTGCAAGGCTTTTTTTTTTTTTTTTCTTATTTTAGAGAATAACAATTGTTTTCCTCTTTCAATTATTTTTCATATTGACTGTATTAGTGGGAATAATCTTTTATTTGTAAATATCATTCAAAAAGACTGAGGGAAAACCTTTTGAATCACATTAAAATAAGAAAAATATTTAAAGTCCAAAAAAATTCAGGAAACACTGGTGTATTTATGTAGAAATCTCATTATGATTTAAGTTGATCTAGGTGAAATATGCTTATAAAGAAAAAAGTGTGTTTCAATTTTTTTTTTTTTTTTTTTTAATGGTTACCAAAAATAGGGGAACAAAATTTGATTTTAAGTTAGTCAATGAAATTATAAATTTTGCCCAAGTATGTTTGAAAAACTTCTTAATTTATATAATTTCGACCGTAACAGTACGTTTTTAAAAATACTTTTTTTTTTAAGTATTAATTTATATATTTTAGATACATTTTTTGTACTTTAAATATTTTTCCTATTTTAAAATAGAATGAATTATTATATTCAGTCTTTTTGAATGATATTTACGAATAAAAAAGTATATATATGCCTTGCATTATATGTATACAGAATCAAGTTGTGATAAGTTTTTATTATTATTACATAATTTTAATTTAGATCATAAGGTTTTTTTAATTGATATTTAATAATAGTATTTCATAAGATCGTTTTATATGACCTGTTATTGTTTAAATATATAAATTTTACTCAATTTAAAGTTCCCATCCAGTTCTTAACTCCCAGAATATTTACGTCTCCTGCTACACCAGCCCACTGTCTCGGATTCAATCTCCCTTTCCTTCTGGTACCATAAACTGCTTTGTGTTAGCAACATTCTGGCAATATGCCCTCCATATCTTAAATGTCTCAGCTTCATTGTCCTGACAACATTACTTTCTCCAAAGGTATTATATAGCCTCAGGTTAGTTTATCTTTTCTCTCCTCCTACTTTTTTACTCCTAAAAATTTGGCAGAGAATTTTTCTTTTGAAGATCAGGAGCTCATTTTCAGTCACTTTGATGTTTTCCAACATTCAGATACATGGAGAAGCAAGGGCGTACCAAAGTTTAATAGAAGTGTAGCTTGATCTTTCTGGAGAGTAATTGCCTGGTATTTTTTCAGGGCAAAGTATTATCAGTTGGCTGTGATAATCCTCCTTCTAATTTCAATATCAGGGTAATTATTCTGAGGGACCACAGAACCCAGTTAAATAACCTATGATGCAAAGTGTTAAAATAACAATATTTCATTAATCAGTTTTTCAACTTTTCTTCTAAATGCACATTTAAAAAAAAAAAAAATTCAATGCCATTACACATTGCAATTAAACATAGAGTGAGTTGAAAAGTAGGGAAATCAATGCATAGTTTGCTATGGAAATAGAAGAAAAAGCTTATATAAGAAAAAAAGCTTTTCTAAAGTTACAATGAAAGATTGATAAAGAATTTATAATGCAATAGTACATTACCATCAAGAGTAAATGTGTTATTGTTGATCTTACTTTTTACTAGAAGATATAGCTCCATTTCCTTTAGCTCTCTTTGTCAAAACTGGAATGGGTAAAACAAAGAAAGCAGCCATGTATGACAACTTTAAGGTGACAAGAGCAAATTAGAAATTAAAGAACTATGACTAAGTATTATCTTGCAGATGCAATACAGGATGCGGATCCAAGTACGGACGCAGAAGAAGAGTCATGCATCATAAGAAGAGTCATTGCACCTCTGCCTGTTACAATTACCCTAGTCTCTGCACCAACGGGATCTTATTATTATCATTAATTTTTTATTTTTATGAATTCATTATTTTTGTTTCACATTATGTATATATGGATAAAATATGGATTTAAAATGTTATTTTTTTCAACATTTAATATTTCTTTGTATATGGAGTAGGTTTTACATGTTGCTAAATTTGGCATACAATTTTTCAAAAATTATTTTGTCTAAATGTGAGCAGTAAAAAAAATTAAAAAGTAATAATTTAAGTAAAACAAAATATCCTCTCTTTGAACTCTCGATGCATTATCTCCTAGGGAACTTGTCCCCAATAAGATAGTGCAACCTCAGTAACTATGTGTAAAGTAATAAAATTCTAATATTTCCCTTATCAGTTTTTAACTTTTTCTTCCAAGTGCACATGATCCAAGTTTTTTAAATATTAATTTCTCAGTTTAAATATTTAGTATATAGAAGATAAATTAAATCTTGAGTGTGTTGACGATCAGGGAAATCAAAGTGGTTTGCTATGGGAACGATTAAAAAAGGCTTATATCAGGGAAAAGCTTTTCTAAAGTGACAGTAAAGGATTGAAAAATAATGGATATTAAAAGTAAAAAAGAGTAAAAGTTTTATGTGCTATGCGGATAATTTTGTTAAGAATTTGTTTACATTGTTCCTCCATGTCACTTTTAGATTTCTTCTTTTTTTTTTGCTGAAAGAAAATCAAAATTCTTGAAAAATAATCTAAATAGCTTACAAAATGTCACAACTATAATTTTTTAATATATAGTTGAAAAATTGTTTCTGTTAATAGCAACTTTAATTAGAAAAGACTAATATAATGATTTATTTACTTGAAATTGTTTTATTAGAAGGAGTTGGTCAGAGTTGCGTTCAAGAAAAAAAAAACATTTTTTCCTCATATTTATTAAAGGCTAACATTTCAAACCATACTGCAGGTCTGCTACAGGGCTAAATTGAAAAGATAAATATTAGGTTGTATTTATCTTAGAGAAGTAGCTAATTATTAGTTAGTTAGATATATCAGTACAACTGTACAACAGTACATCGTAGTTAATTAGTTAATTATTTATCAATCATGAAAAATTATTTATAAATTTTTACTTATGAATTATTTATCAGTTCATTACATATTAATGTATTAGTTAATATATCATTTTTATATTCATATTTAACTTTCTCACTACTTTTCATTAATGTTAATTTTTTAATATGGATTTTTTTTTTACTTCCACCTTTATATCCGTTTTATTTACAAGTCACTTTCATACTCTTACATCATCTTTTCCTATTCTGTATACTTTTATATTAGCTCTAATGAAGAACAGCAATATATACATTTTCCATTAATAAACAGTTGAAATTATTTTTTGCTTTTCTTGACTACAATCCTGACCATTGTCTAATTCACATACAGCCAATCATCTATTTATAATAGAATTTATTTTATATTTTAAAACTGTCTTAGTGCAATATTTTATTTTAATCTGTACGAAGCATTCAAATTGAAGTATAAAGTAATGAAGAAAACAAATGTTCAATATTATTCCTGAAAAAAATGATACATATATAAATAGAATGCATTATTGATATATTCTTTGAACCTTTTTAAATTTAAAAACTGGAAACTTATAGTTTATAAGAAAGTAGGAATTTAGTTTCGTAAATTCTTACTTACAGAGGCAGTATAAACTATAAAAAATGAGGTATTAATAAATATGATCACCTAATGCTAGTATGAGTATGCAATGAGAATAACAGCTGAGCAGTACTTAACCATTTTCTATCGAGAGAAAGAACATGGTTTGTCAGAAGATTATCATAGTAAAATGACATCATTTATAATAGGAACTGAGTCGAAAATTCATGTATGTGGAGATAAAGAGAAATGGGACGTAATAGAAACACATATCAAATGAAGGTGTTGAAGTGATTGTGTAAATTAATTAGTTCTGACTCCAATTGAAGATGTGAGATACTCTAGAGATCAGAAGGCCTCAGCAATGAGATTTTAATTAGGAAAAGTAGCTGGCTAGGAGATAAATAGACAAGATGAGTTTAACGGATACTCGCTGTGAATCCTCACAGGATGGAAGCTTCACTCCACAAGGTAATCCCTTATGATTGTGAATCATATGGGTACTAGAGGTACTCGCTATAGATTTTGACGAAAGGGAGAAAAGGTATAGGGTAGAGGAGAAATGTAGAGAAGGCAGAGTGAAATAGAAGAATGTTATCATCACTCCCTGCTTTCTAAGGAAGAGGAAACTTTTTTTTTGTTTTTAGAAATCCTATAATTCAAATTTTGAAGAAGAGAGGATGCTGCGAGTGCTTCCTTCATATCGTGTGTTTCACTTTTTACTTGCAGCTAAACGCCAAAATAATTTCCAAACAAGTTTTCTATTTATTAAGAATTGGAAGAAACATTTTACTAGATCTTTACTGTTCCTTATCTTATTTATAAGTTAGCATCAATCAGACTGATTATGTAGAGCAGAGGTTCCCCCAAAGTGGAGGGTACCCAAGCATATACCAGGGGTGCCTCAAGTGAATGCCTTTTTTTCATATTATTACAAAAAAAAATTAAAAGAGCATGTATATAGTGAATTTGGCATTTACTTTTCCCTGTATTTTTTCATATTTTCCTACATTTTCAGCAGCTTATTCGATTACAACGAATACGCTTATTCGTGGCTACATTTATATATATATATATATATATATATATATATATATTTTTTTTTTTTTTTTTAAAGCAAGGGTGGCCCCTAATTTTGGAACGTGGTGAAAAAACTTTGGAACTGCTGGAGTTGGGGCTTGCGTGATTGAATCAGTGCTGCTTTGGAATTATAACTGTCATTCCAACTGATAGTGTTGGAGTCCCTTAGAGTAGGAGAGACAAACTTGTCAAGATAACCACTACATTTTCGCCCACTACAATTTCCAATATCTGCTCTAAATTTTTCTCTTTCAAGAAGCTTTTAAAAGTTAAATTCTGCTATGTTGGTCTTTGTTCAGGTTTATTAAAAGACTTCATCGAAAAATACAAAAGGCTTGATTGCAAGATTCAATTCATCTTGAACTACAACCTGAATTTCACCCCTACAAACTAATTATCTTACTATCTGCTTAAATTAAATCTGATATTTATAATATTTAGCATACGTGTCGTTGATGTATAATAAATATAATATCAGAAGTCCTGATGAATAGGATGTGGTTTTGAGTCAGGAACTCAAAAAATACTGAGAAAAATTAATCTTTTATTGGATTTCAACAAATGTCTCGATAACGGTCGACACTAGTAAAAATCATTTTACGTCCAAAACAAAAGAGCATTAAAAAGGTCTTGTTAAACTTTATTTTATATGGAACAATTTTCGTTATAATTTCGCATAAACAATGGAATATTTTTGAAAATTTGTCCTATCAAACTCTTTAATCATAAATATCCTCAAATACAATTTTATAGAGCTTTCAATTCTATAATAGATGTGTACCTACCTTGCAATTTGTACTTGTTTAATAAGTTCTATTAATTGTGAATTAAAGTAATGTTCCCTTCAATTACTTACGCAATCGGAAGCATTTGATGAAAAATTGGGATAATCGTAATCAAAGACGTCTCATTAATGGCCAAGATGAATTTTTAACATCAGTTTGCCAAGGCGTTGTAGTGTAATGTGACCCCAAGCCGATGTGGCAGCGCAGACAATTGAGAAATTATTCAAGAGCAATTACATTTAGTGGAACAGCCTTAAGTAATTCATCAATGTTGCTAGCCCAATTCCATCACAGGGCTGAGGCCATTAATGAATCATCATTTGGTCCATCCATTTATTTGCTAGGAAAATTTTGGAGATAGATGTAATCATATAAAAATCTTGGATAACAGTGGCGTATTTGCATAAACTATACAATAAATTAATACTACAAGGAACTCACTCCCTAATAAATTTATTTACTTCTTTTTATTTCAGTACAAAATTTTAGGATTTTTTTTAAAGCTCTTTTATTTTATAAGGGATGGCCGTTTTCGAGCTTTTTTTTAAATCTGGAAAAAGATTAACTTAATTAAAATTAATTTTTTTTTTGTGTGTTCCTGAATCTAGTTCGCTTGCAATCCATCAGGAAGTGGATATCATTATTACTTTTCCAAAAAAAAAAAAATCAGTGAACAAGTGTGAGAAATAATAATATATCAGATTTAATTATTTTAATTTTAGTAGAACATTTCAAGAATTTATTGGAGTTCATCCATATTAGATAGCTCAAATCAAAAGAAAACTTCTAAATTTAGCATTGCATACTACAAAATGCAAAAAATAAATTTATAAAAAAAAAAAATTACATATCGACTAAACAAATAAAAATAAATTTAAAAAATACTCCAGGACAGTATTTTTAGGTAATAGAAAATATATTATTTGTTGTTTTGTGGTTAATAGGATTAATAAATAATAATATAAATATAAATAAATAATACTTTGTTACATTTTTTAATATCTTCTCTTTATTAGATTATTATCAAGCAATCCACAACGACTGTGATCTTTACTGACGCATAATGATGAAATAAAATATTTTTATTGTATTTTATCATATAAAATATTTTTTATTGAATTTAAGACTTCTTTCATAAGGTACATTATTATAAGAATAATAATTTACATTTAGCATAGTATTTTAAAGATGTTTTCAGTCATATATCGCTGCTTTGCTTGAATAGTGGCCGATCTGACTAAAAAAGTTTTAATTTTATTTATAATTTAAAGTATTCCAAAGATAGTACCGTAGATTGCTGTTACTTTTTTACTGAGGCCGTCCTATAGACTTCCTAAATCCGCCCTAAAGCTATTATAGTTGTTAGAAATGAACTCATGTCTACGATACAATCCATGGAATACCTCAAAAATAAAATAAAAATAATTTTTTTTATCCGATGTGCCACTATTGAAGCTAAACAGCGATGTCTTAAGAATAAAGGAAATAGAGAATAGAGAATACTTTATTTTTGTAATCTCGTTGTACTGAATTTCTGATTTTTAAATGAAATCAGTGAGGTCAAGACCTTTCAAATAGGTGTTACGAAATAACAATTTAACTTATCTACATGAGATACTTTGATGACAATTTTTAATTAATAACTTTCCAATAGTTGATATATTAACTTTTGATAGAAAACTCCTCATACATTAGCTTGTTCAGTTATATATTTTTTAAAAAATTTTTATTATTCCGAAGGATAATTGCAATTGGTTCTTCTGAATAATAATAATAATAAATACAAATAATAATAACACTGAGAATTGACCTTCAACTAATTCCGAACCACGTGCTCTCCCTCATATACTAAGGTACAAAAGGACATTACCAAACTTCTTACTGCGACAGTGATCAAAGAGAATATTCTAAGGACCACTTACTTCTTGTAGGATCTTCGGCATCCATCCTCCTTTATCCGGGATATCTTATTCTTGCTTTTCCTCTGCCGCCACCTCACTTCCATCCATCTCACTGGATCGATGTCCTAGCCAGTTGGCGTTTGCGCCTTCGGGGGAAGGTTACCCCAGCGTATTGCACGTGATTCCGCTATTGTTACACCCGATTGTAAAGGGGATTTTCGGAATAAGATAGCATTTTATGTTTCGATGCAACAATTTGTAGGAGCACAAAATTCTTTTCTAATATGAATCACCTTGTCCGTTATTCGAATGTAATTGAGTAGGTGGTTTAAAACCTTGAATCAAACAAATAAAACAGTTAAATTTATTCTATTATGTCTGCATATTGCTGATATGATTGAATAGTGGAACATTGTACAAAAAATGTTGTATGATTCTGTATTTGACGGATTCTATTAATTGTAATGTAGACTATAGTCACTTATTGACACTCCTACTAGCTCTGGGATAGTCCTAAATGGAACCTTAGTTGAGATATCCCTTTTTAAGGTAATAATCTTTGGAACTAGCCTATTTCAAAAATAAAACTTTTTTTTTTGTCAGATATGCTAATAGTGTTCCACATTGTTCTGTATTTAGAGCATGATATTTTACTAGGGAATAATATAATGCATGGTTTGAAAGCTGCTTGGAAGATGAAACTAAAAATTCAATTTTTAAAATTTTAATTGAATAATTGTTTTTAGTATCAATTTTACCTCATTTCGCCAACATTTGTCATTAGAAGTAATTGCCAGGAGTATTTGGTTATAACTTCATACATCAGTTACGAAAGTTATTATAAATCCGTCTTGCATATCAGTATACTTTCGAAGCTGAATCGTGGATTATTTTTTTCTTTTTAACAAATAGCAACATAATTTAATTTGTACCAAAATAAAACTTTTTATATACTATCCTTTGGTTTTTTCTTAAGCAATTATAATCATTATGATTAAAAATGGGAATGCTGAGTGCAATATATTTTTAAATAAAATCGGAAATTTACTTATTGTTGTAAAATAATTAATACAAAGAAATCTACAGAATTATGGTATACTTCATAACTTTTAATTTATTTTGGGATTGTTTCTCTCAACACACCAACAGCTTATGAATTGATTGTGGTGGGCGGATTAATACTGTCGGTTACTGACCTCTTACAATATTCATAGTGATTATTGATGTAACAAACCCATATACCTGTGGTATAGTGAGTCAAGGTTATAAAAATTAAAATTTACTATTTTTAACAAATCTTAATGATCACTTGAACAGAAGTTTAAAGCCAATGTCATTAGCATTGGAAAAAATAAAAGTTATTGAAAATGAAAAAAATGAAATAAAAAAACGACTTATTAAGAAAAAGCCGGAGTACTTATTAAAGAGCTAATTAGTTTGAAAGTTGTACATTATTTAATAGTAATCCATATTTTTCAGCTTTATTACTGATAAGATTAATTCAAGATATGTAACCTCCATTTCTTAACCTTAATACGAATAGTATTTGTTTTGATAAGGATTATAGTATATTTTATCTTGCCCGCTGCCAGAATTTTACGCTCGTAATAAAGGAGAAAAATAATAGATGAAATTATGTCACCAGTTATTGACAATATGATAGTGGGGTCTGCAATAGAAGCTGAATAACAGGTTCTGTCTATCACACAACCGTTTCTACTACAGAGCATACATGTTATTACATAACATGCAAAAGTACCTGTGAAGTTTCTTCGATCTCGAATTAGTTTCTTTAATAAGGAGATCTGTTTGTAAGTCTTCCATTATCAGCTCTTTAAGATACTCAATGCGTCTGCCTTTGCGCTATCTAGCGGCAGCCAGGGGAGGTTTGTCGTCGTGCTGCTATCTATGTGAATTGTAAGAGAACTTATAACGATTGGAATCCAATTACATTTCACCTTATTGAGGATTATTGAGCAACTGGACTTATTTAGAAGATGCATTTGAAGTTCTTTGTTAGCTATTTGTACATTAAAAATATATATATTATTTGCTATGGTACAAGCCGCCATTGGACAAAGTTGACATAAAATGTAATGGAAGAAGTCTTGATGCCCCCGTAAATAGATAAATTTTTCAAACTAATGAAATCTTAAACTATTATCTGTAAATTTTTTCATCAGCCAGGATGGTCTTTCCCTATTCTTTGTTAGCCCCCAGCTATCAAGCCACCTCTGTTAACCCGCCTTCATCAGACAATACATTTCTCATCTTAAAATTCCATTCGGCAAGACAAGATTAAATGTATATATAATTTTAAGTTAAGTAAATTGTATATATTTGTAAGAATTCTATAAATAAATTAGGAGGTAAGAAAAAAAAATGTAAATTTTCTTAATATTAACAGTTCATCAATAATACTATAGCTAATAAACAATTACTCATATTATTAATAACACCAATTATAAATGATCACATTTACTCTCAACAGTTTATTTTAATCCTCCAAAATTTCAGCCCATTGGCCATTATCAAGGAGACAACCTCTATTATTGACTAGTCACAATTCTTTTAAAAAATGCCTTTCATTTGCAGACTGATTGCCCATGTCATACATAACAATTTTTATCAGGTTTTATATTTGTTGTTGATGTGTTTAGTAAAAAAGAAAAAAGAAATTTTTAAGGAATAGTTTTTGCATTGAGGGTGTATGTTTTATTATATGACATGGACAATTAACCTGCAAATGAAAGAAATTTTTTAAAAGAATTATGACTTGTCAATAATCAGATTGAAATAGAGATCTCAACTCAGCTGCCTCAGATCTCTATTTCAGCCTGACAACCCTTACGTGGCCCTGCAAAGTGGGGTGAAATGTTGGTTAATAATAAATAGTTTTCTTTTACTATTTTGATACCTTTATTGACCACAACCTGGACTATCTTCCTACAGTCAACTATCTTCTTACAATATGCATATTTTTATAATACCTCAGTATTATCATGTACTGTATGATAGAGTGAAATGTGTACTATTGTAATCACTTAGGCACAAAAATAATGTAACACTTTAGCTTTTTTTGTAAGATAGCTTTATAAAAAATTATTATTTCTGAGATATGAATATTTTTGGAGGTATGAAGTAAAATTTAGAAAAAGAAATGGAAAATAAAGTTTCGTTTTCTGATTTATAACAATTTATAATGTCTTAAAAATGAATATTTTATAAACAAGTTAGAAAAAAAAAAAATCAATATGCAGTATTGTCTTCTTGTAAGTTTATAAAGTTTCAATAAATGATTAATTTAAATAATTTTAGAAATTAGACTTCATATTTCACTCTTATTCTGTTGTTGAAAAAAAAAAAAAAACTGAAATATTTGTTGAAATAATGATGTTACACTCCAAGTATAATAAATGATTAAATAAAAAAAAAAAACTAACTGATTTTACAAGATAAGTGAAAGATTATACTAGATTACTAAGTTTTGGAATATTACTGTCCAAATAAAATTCAAATTTCATAATATTGTTACACCTATACTTCTGCAAACTCAAATTTTGATATAAAGATTCGTAATGTAGCAATCTAGAATTTTTACTCAGTTAAATTAATTAAAATTTAATTCAATGAGAACAATCAGCCTAAATAAATCATCAAATATATGGTAATAATTAATTATAATCAATTAATAATTATTAAATATATCAAAGCTTATATTTAAATTATAAAATATCTATGTTTACAAATATTAAATGATCTAGCATGTGGCTTAATTGATCCAAATTGAAATCCTAACTAGCGATTAATAAATATGATAGAAAATTGGAAGTTTGTCAGGATGAGGTATGTGGACCAACAAATGCTTTCTGAATCTAAATAAATACAAGATATTATGATATATAATAGGTTTGGGTTCTTTAATAATACTAAAATAATAAATAATTGAACCGTTATATTTATATATTGAAAAAAATACTATAAATTGAATTTTAATATTATTTATCTATCAAAATTTAATATATCCATTTTTGTAAAATTATTATGGGAGTATGTAATGAAAATAAGTTAAATTTTTATAGAAAATGTTGATTTGTAACACCTGTTTGACATGGAAAAGTTTAAATTTTGAAAAAACTATTCAGTATAGAAGTGGATTAGAAGAAATTGATTTTATTAAATGAAAAAAAAATTATGCATATTATGTGTTAAATAGTTTGTGAAAAATATTTTGAACTTTAGTTGATTTAATTTATATTTCATTGTTTAGACAGTTAATTAAAATTTAATTCATTTTAAATTAGTTATACTTTATTAGCCTTAGAGAGTATAAGCAGTTTTCTATAAAAAGTCAATGTATTTTTTAGAAAGTTATAAAAAAATTATATGGAATCTTCCCCTATAGATAAATTACATTTTTATTGAAATGTTGATTTTTAACACCAATATGACAGAGAAAAATTTAAATTTTGAAATAAACTGAATAAATAATTTTTAGGTAGAATTTTAATTTGACAGAAAAACTCTTGATTTTATGGAGTGGATTTATTAACTTTCGATATTAGACTCCTTCATCAATAATCATATGTTCATCAATAAAAAATTAAAAGATAGTGGAAGTTAACTTTTTCGCTTACACTTACATAATGTTTAACCTCTCCTTAGTTTGCTTCTTTGTATCTTATTATCATACATTGTCAACATATGTTTCGTTATTTTGTATTTTTTTAGCCCTAACAAAACTCTGCAAAGTAGGGTGAAACTTCAGCCTAATAATAATTTTTCAACTATTTTTTGTTGTTCCTTTTTGACCACACCTCTGCCCATCTTCTTCATACTCAGAAAAATATAGTCAATCATTTATATATATTCTAAAGTATTCCATTCAAGTTTAAGTAAAGTATTCCACAATGTATTATTCAACTCTAATTTATACCTATTGATGTAATATTAGTGTCACTAATGTTGATATAAAAATAAGGAACCTTCAATTCTTTAGAAATTGATAAAATAAGGTTTAACTTCCAATGACTTTAGAAGAGACAATATAGAATTGAAATATAGAGCACATGATCTGCTTTATCATAATCAAAAGTTTTGATCATTTTGCAAAGACTGAGGCCGAGCACTCACATACCTTAGGAATTTAGACAGACAGAAGTAAGGACAAACAACTCACAATTGAGCTAAATGGTCTGCAATATAACAATCAATGTGGGCTGGGACCCAATTGTTCCAGCAATGAAGCTGAAAAACTTTCCTAATATAACACATTTATCCATCATTTAGACGTTTTATATCTGAAAAGAGAAAAAAGTACTGATATGCAGTGTAAGAAATTCTAAATGTCATTTCTCACTGGTAAAAAAACTACACAAAAATAGCACATTATTTATTGAAAGAATTAGATAAAGAAGACATGATGATAAAGAAATACAGTTGGATCAGAAGGACTAAAATAAAAGGAACTAGCCAAATCAGCATCCAGAAACAGTTCTAATATAATTTAGATTTAGCCCCATTATTCTACTTTAAAAAATATATGTAACAGAAACTAATAATCAATGAATATAAAAATACATATTGGAATATAAAAAAAAAGAAGAATACTCAAATTTGTACCAACTTTACTCAAAAGTACACACTACAAAACATTTTTATTACATTTTGTTTTTCAAAAGTTTAAACAAAATGGATAACCTCAATTATATTTTTGAGTGGTATTGACTCAGTAATTATTTATATATTTTTTTAGTATTACATTATTAGTATCACAGGTCTAGTGAGTTACCCATTCACACTTCGTAACAATGTACAATAATACATTGGCATGAAAACCCTCTTAGCTAGTCTGGTTCTCCATAATAATTCAATATGTATTATCAGAATATTTGCATTACTATATTTCTCTTCTAGAAGTTTTATTAATGATCAGAAATGGAGTAATATAGATCATGTCAGAAGCACGTGCTATAAGGGAGTAATACAAGAAATTAGCAATTACTGGAAAACAAATAGTATATCATTAGATAACAACTTGCCATTACTAGATAACAAGTAGTATATCATCGCTCAAATAAATAATTAATTTATGAATCAATTACATATTTTATGAAATATGAAGTTTGCAACTTTTCTAATTATAATTAATAATTTTCTAAAGTCATTAATCTCAGCCATTAAAGATGTGAGTGTAATCAGTTATTGTAGAGTATCAGTGATAGAGTAGTTGAGAGATAACCAGGAGTTATGCTTTGAACTCCATTTATGAAGGATGGATGTTCAGAGTCATATTTACACTAAGGTCCCATTGGGCCTGGGCCCTTACAGTGCCTCTGTCGATCTTAGTCTTGAGATAAATAAAAACTATCTACTAATAAAAAATGCTTATCTTTATTTTAGCAGCAAGCCAAAAATTAAAAGACCCTATATATAATAGGCATATCTCTTTTATAATAAGACAGACCATGTAGCGATTGGTATGAAACGAGAAAGTGTAATTTGAAATTTGAGAAAAAAATATCTGAAGATGAGGACATCCCTTTGTAATATTATCATTACTAAAATGATTAATAAATTTCCTTGTACGTTTTTCTTTGGGATCCATGGGATCTATCTATCTCCCAATTTTATGATGAGTTGAAGTGGCATTATCCTTACTACTGGTGTATTTCCTGGAACCCTTTTTATATCATGTTATCCAATCCTGGTGTCTATCTTTCATCTTAGTTTTCTTAAATTTAAATCCTGTATTCATTCCTACTTTATCCGTTCCTGGTTTCCAGAAAAGTGCCCACCAAATTGCAGCCTTTGACTGATCCTTCCTTGTCAGATCCTCTTCCCTATAGAATTCCATTCCTACTTTCATCCATTGCTCCAGTACCCTTCTTACCATTCCTATTTATCCCACCTTTCTGTTAATTCCATAATTTCCTTTAGTTAAAATAGATGCTCCTTATTTACAATCATATTACTAACTGTTGTATTAATTCTGTAGAAATGTATACTTCTAATTAGTATTACTCTTGTAAATATTTTTTTCTATGTAATTATTATGATAAGTTTATTTTTTTCCGTTTAAGGACTTAAAAGTTACTTAATTATGATTTGTAATTTGCTTTTTAAAATGTATTAATTAGTTTGTTCCTCAAGGTTCTAAAGCCTGCTTATTATTTTTCTAAAGGTACTTGTTCCAGAATAAATAAAGAATTTATTATTATAAATTATCATTTATATTATGATTTCAACATTGTTGTTAAAAAAATAAAATTTAGGTCACTTAAGATATTAAGTTTCAGTGTTTTAATTAGTAGCAGAATAAATATCTTTTCTCAATCACCTTACCCCATTTATTCAAATAAAATTGGTCTACACTTTGTTGATAAAATATCAATTTTTAGTAGGGAATAGTTTCAAGGTATGATCTGAAACCTACTTAGAAGGTCAAATAGAAAATTCTGGATAATTATTATTTTATATCCTGTTTACAAATTCTTGAACTCATTAGAGCAATTAATTATTTTTAATCTTCTGTTGACATGCGGCAAAAAACCTGAAATAACCACCTATTCAGTGGTTTCCACCTTAGCTAATCAGATACTCTGTGCAAACCTTTACTAGGAGTAATGTTTGCAACCATTGGTTTTTAAAAATAAGATATTCAAACTCGACATTTTCTCTTTCTTTTTAATTTTTTTTTTAATGAAAGTGGTTATAACTATAAATAGGCTCATGCCATAATAATTCTTCCCGATTTAATTATGTATCTCAGTATACATTATGCTCTGAGATTGTTCAAAAGCTGGGCTACTTGAACATCTCAGTCAATGCAGCCAAAACGGATTGTGTTGTGTTCGCGCACAAGAGATCAAGACTGCCGAAGACTCTCCATGTGAATAATACGGTGAGCTCACCTTCCAACTCTATCGTATATTTGGTCGTAAAGATAGACCGTCATCTTAAGCTCTCTGCCCATTTATATCAGAAGGCGAGAACAGTAAGACGAAAGTCATATCGTCTCAACCACCTCCTCACTTCTCCGGCTCTCTCATTGAGATTGAAGCTGCAGATATACAAAAGTATTCTGAGACCAGCACTACTATATGGGGCACCGTTGTTTACCCACATATCAGATGGAACCCAGCGCCTTCTTCAAACTTTTCAGGATTCGATGTTGAGGAAAATCGTACGCACAACATCGTGGAGGAGGAAGAGGCCACCGGAGCTGCATCAATTGTTGGAGTTGCCTACTGTGCCGGAGTTCATCAAGCGACGACATATCAAATTTTTCGATTCACTTCAGTACTGTACGAATCCGTTATTCAACACGTTAACACCTGCCCCCCCTCCGGTGCGTTGGCAACACACTACGTAAGATCACGTAGTATTAGGATAAAGTTTTTATTAGATTTGAGTTTGTTAAATTCAGAAATAATGTATGCCCCAACACATTATACACTTTTATAAATTCTGACAACAAAAATAATACACTCCAAAAGACTCCTTAGAATGTAGATGTTCCACAGAAAAAGGAGAAAGTTCATTGTTTATAAATACGCCATTAAAATTTTGAAAAAAAATTATTTAGACAAATTTTGAAGAACTACTGCTTTTTCAAATGACAGATGTTGCACATTACTTTTCCTTTAAATAATTTTGATTATAAAAAGAAAAAATACCCTTAACTATCGGAAAAGTAGGTAGTACATGATAAAAAATCCTAGAATTAGTACTAGATAATTGCGTTTTAGCACTTTTTCAGATACTTGTTACTTCAATTACCCAGAAATATAATGTTTATGTAAATGTATATTGATGCTTTGTTAAATAAAAATATACTACTAATGTTTATTGACAAGATTTGAAACACTGTTTTTACACCCAATTGATAGAATTTTTGAATCACTCAAAACAAGGAGAGAACAAATATTTATCTATTGGTAGTTGGTATCAAACAATACTGAGCACAAAGGAGTGTATGCAGCACACACGCTTGTCTAAATGCCCTTTGATTTTTACCCAAAAACAGAAATTCGATCGGCCACAAATACTGACTTTGCTCCAGTCGCTCCAAATAGTAAAAGAGCCGGGAAGAAAAAAAGGCAGTTATCTCACCACTATTTTTGATTTCTTCAATAAAAACTATGTGTAATTACTAGTCAAAATTGATGAGTCTGCCAAGTATAGGTAGGGGGAATAAAAAATGGCGGCTCTTTCAAAACCATTGATTTTTCATTCGAAGCTCTATATCTTAAAAACTACCAACAACACTAGAAAATCTAAGAGAATATTATTTAAAGATGTGTAAATTTGCAGAAATATTAGCCCTAAAAGAGCTATTTACGTCCAATAGTTCTCGAAATTTAGCTTTTTAAAAAGCAAAATTTCTTAAAAATCTACTGAAAGATCAGTAGTTAGTTAATTTATTTTGAGAAATCTATATCTCAGGAACAATCTGACGTACAGATATTAGCAATAAAATTAAAGCTAGTTTAATGGACTATAAAGAAGTTTATGAACTTTACCTTCGTAGGAATAGTAGTTTTCATGATATTTCATGATGCTAAAACAAATTGATTTATAGTTGTGCGGACAATAAATTTGATTTATGAAAAACTTTATTTCAGAAACCATTGGACGTACTGATGTCTGCCAGCGCTCAAATTAAAGCTAGTTAAATTTACTACAAAATAGTTAATTATGTTTATCTTCGTAGGGGTAGTAGTTTTTTTGATATTCACATATGAATATAAATTTGGCAAATCAAAATTTGTCCGAACAACTATAAATCAATTTATTTTAACAAATTTCATGTAACCTATTACTCCTACGAAGATAAACATCATAAACTACATTATAGCTCATTAAACTAGCTTTAATTTCAGTGCTAATAGACATCTGTACGTCTTAATGGTTTGGTTTACGTAATGGTTTTTGAGATATGAATTTTTCAAAATAAATTCACGAACTACTGATCTTTTAGTATGTCCCATATAACATTTTTATGAACTGTTGCTTTTTAAAAAGCTATATCTTGAAAAATATTTAACGTAAATAACTCTATTAGGGGTCATATTTTAGAAAATTTACTCTTCTTTAAATGGCGTACTCTTAGGGTTTCTTGTGTTGTTCCTACTTTTTAAGATATAGAGCTCCGAATGAAAAATAAGTTTTTTTTATCGCTTTGAAACAGCCGCCAATTTTTTATTCTCCCTACCTATACTTGGCAGACTCATCAGTTTTGACTATTAATTATACATAGTTTTCATTAAAGTAATCAAAAATTGGGGTGAGATAACTACCTTTTTTCTCCTCTTGGGCTCTTGTACTAAAATAACCGATCTGCATGCTTGTGCATATGGAAATTCGCTTTCGTTTGAAAATGTATAGCTGCACATGTTAAGATAATTGTTCATGACATTAATTGGTATAAAAATACCTAAACAAAAATACTAATCCGACACACATAGGAATCTACCAAACAAAGTGACACAAATGGTTCCTAAGTGCTATAGAAAGATGAATACCTTCGCCTTGACCCAGAAATCCTACGTGCAGAGCTCCTCCTACCTTCAAGGTGAGCTGCTCTTGTTTGTACGGTCCCTACACAATGATATATACACATCATCTAGTGTTTCCTGCGGTCAGGTTTCTCTCATTTTTCTTTCATATTATTTCAACAAATTGGTCCATACTTGATCAAAATTTGTGCTAAAATAGTGTGCTAAACCACTCATAGACAAAAGGAACGAAAAAAAAATACTAACTAATTATTGGAGAAGTTTGTCGGGGGTTGCGGTCAGCAAAGAACAACATAAATAAACAGAACCATATTTATTTATTTTATGCCGAGGTTTCTACTACTAATACTAACGAAAACAGGAACTTTGTATGAGTGTCAAATATATAAAGACGATTAAATAATACTATATAAAAAAATTTTGAGGTAGAAATGTAACATAGAATAATATAGATACATAATATATATAAATTCAATAAATTAGAGATAATCGACATATTTTGGAATTAACAAAATAGGAGAAGAAAAAAAATACAAAACAGCTAAAAATTTCTTAATGAACCTACAGTGAATAGAACCATTTTGTAATATACTGAAATGTTGAACTGAGAGTTAATTACTAAAAAATCAAATTTTTACAGTTAATGTTTGGCATATTGTGTAAAATATTTTAAATACATGCATCTCATAAATGCCGTTATTTATTAATAACTAAAAATCTACAATAGTTTTAGCAGACAACAAAACTAGAATTGTTAATTGAACATTAAGAACATACGCTAATGTTATACAGAGGAAGCACTGACTCTAATTTAAAGAAAAATTAAAAATAAGTACTTTAAATTAATTAAAATTAGTGATAATACAACATATTTCATATTTCGAGATGATATCAAGCTTTTTATGGACCAGAGTTAGTTTGTTAACTTAACGATCCTTATCTTGCTTTACTAATCGTTCCCATAGTTACGTTATCTCTCGGTATTCTCAATGCACTTCTTGTACTATTTAGATGGTAATTTATACTACTTGCGTAAGAAGGCTAACTTAAATTATTTATTGGTGAGGTGAGTCAGAACTCGTGTTTACTCGGGTTTATCATTGCTGACTTAAGGTCGGAGAAAAATAATTATTTCGATATTATTTAAAGAAAAACAAATGTTTAAATAACAAAATTGTTACTGTCATTACAGTACTGTAGCACTAGGTATAGCGTGATAGATGACAGTACATGTTACGGTAGTGATGCTACTGGCATGATAATACTGTCGTACTAGGTATATCGTCATAGTTGACAATCTAGTTACGGCGACAATGTGAAACAGCAGTTCAGCTACTGTTACTGTTAAAGTCCCGTTTTACAGTGGCACTTTACTGCTATGACAGTTACCGTCACAATACGATTTTCGGTGGTGTTATTAAAGTAGCACTATTAGGTCTAGCGTGATAAACGCCAGTATCTGTCGTGGTAGTGTAACTGTGTTAACTACTGTCAATCAAGTTTTATCTATTAGTGATTAATTTTCTTATTAAAACTTATTGTTCAGCAAAAAAGAAAAAACAATACACTGGTACCCGCCATCTGGCAGAAAACGTATGAATGTGGCCCCAGGTTCAAAATGGTTGAAGACCTCTGGCTTAAATGATGTTTTTCATAAGAAGTAGGCCGACCGCCTCAGTGCGACCGAATGATTGACGATGGTCTGCGATTGACCACACTTGCGAATGATCGTGGGAGCAGACAGTGACAATAAAGGATTGGATAATGGCCAGCAGAGTGTCTATTATTCTATCATTAAGGCGATTCGCCCTTCGGCAGCCTCGGGCATTAGTTATAGGAGGGGTCTCATGGTAGCACCCTGAACAACTCCACCAATTTGTGAACCTAGAATTACATTATTATAGAAGGCCATTAATTATCTTGTCAATTACGAGACTTGATGTATCCTCGATCGTACTCGTAATAGTCCATTTGTGTAGGGAATTTCATGAAAGAGAACTCAGCGCTTCTTAAAATTCTATTACAAACCAATATTAAACTAAAAAAAAAAAAAAGGTGAATGGATATTCATAAAAAAATGCGATTCACGCACCATACAACTTTTACTTAGCATCCTACTTTGAGATGAAATTAATTGGTGTTAATATAAACATTAATTTCTTTATTATTCGGGATGACTATACTTTCCTTAAGTAGTAAGGAATGAACTGTAAATTTCATTTACAGTTAAATGCTAGCATAATATGACTGATATCATAAAGAACATAGACAAATAATAATTATCAAATTCTTTCAAATTTTATATTCATCCATTGTTCTTTACTATTAACAATTAGGAAGGTTAGTTTTTAAAATAAACAAAATTAAAGTTACTTAAATTTCCTGTTGTTATGAAAATTCGTATTTAAGGATTTCTTGAGGAGTAAATAACGATTTTCAACTTGCTGCCTAGAATACATTTTAACAAAAGAGAATAAAACCGTGTATTAAGTAATGAGATCGGAAGACGAGGTTGATCTCAGCTTTTCCAATTTGCCAGGCTGTCTTAGCTGCTTGTGTGATGAGTTCATTCTTTCAGTTAATAAATAAAATGTTTAATATTTATCCAAGTTTTATTACTACTAAAAATGAGAGATGGTTGATTATTCCAAATAAAACTTATAATAAATAAATAAAGTAATTCTTTTTTTGAAAATTCTATATTTAAGCCCTGTCAGTCTATTTCAATGTCTATAAAACCTAGCTGATATTAAAGATAACTTAACTGTATATTGATATATCGAGTTTAATAAAAAATCGATTGAACCGTTTTTAAGAAATATTTAAAAATATGAAACATCTATATAATACTATATAAAATGGCACTTTCGGTTAGTCGTTTTTTTCGAAAAGCTTGTTGTAACATCCCCGGCATGTACTTACTTTAAATTGTTTAATTAAATTTCTTACAACTTTTCAATTTTGAGCTAGTCTGTTTACACATACTCAGACTATTTTGCGAGACTTGATTATTTGGACTTGGGGACCTTAAATATATATTCCCTGTAATCTGATGGGGGCCCCTTATAGAAGAGGCAGTTCTAATCATTTTCTGAACAACTGGGTTACCAACAATAACAAAGCACGCGTTGAAATCATTCCTCATTTAATAATGAATTAGAATTTATTTATTTAAAAGAGGACAAACTTTAAAAAAATCCAACATTTATTCGAGATACTTTTCTTGATTTTTTTAAATATGAGAAATCATGGATTACTTCTTAAAAATATTTATTTAAGTACATCAATTTCAATCGTCAGCAGTGTAAAAGCTCCATCATCTTTCTTGGTGTTAACTTATTTTTCAGTTCATTTTTTATCAGAAGAACCTATTGAACCCATGGCCCTATGCAGTGGCATCCAGTGGGTGAAGCAGCATTGGTCATTGGTGGGCTTCTTTGACAACTGCTGGCCAAAGAATTGACTTTATTCTTCAGAACTCAAAGATGAGAATCATAAGATCAGCTGCTCGGAAATGAAAGATAGTATGAGTGCTCCTGACTGATCCGCGATGAAAACATTGATACCAAATTCATCCTACTGTTGCAACTAGCCCCACTCTCCGCTACTAAACAATCACAATCGATAGTAGGATATCGTTTGGAAAAACTCTTTGTTTATTTTGATTAATTAAGTCATGGAGTCCCTCTGTTTGGAGATAGGGCTACCACGAAGTTCCACTTTACTTGCAAGTACTTTAACACTGGACCATGTTTGTCTTCATTTTCGCACGTGCTTTTCTTAATTAGCCTCGAAATTTTCTAATAATATTTACTGAAAAGACTCCATTTTTTTTTAATTATTTTTTTTACCGATTTGTTATCAAAATATCACTCATTATACTAAGAAAAGATTAATATGAAGTTTACTTGTCTTATAATTATTCAGGTTTCATTTAAGACAGAATATCAGACTTGTATTATTGGCCCAAAGAACAGTCCTTATTATGAACTCTGCCTGATCAATACTCCTATATTTTTAACGAACAATCAACGCTCCTATTACTTAACAAGATGGACTGATGATCAGATTGACCTAAAAACTGGCAAAGCCTACCAAGCGATGCCCTGATCAAAGGCAGCTGTAGTAACAGTTAGGATGGCCGTCTCTTCTCCAGTGTCCTAGATACCTAGCGGCTCCTATTCTTGTCTTGGTCAACTACCAGCAAAACTTTTTGGAACTTTTATGCATTTGTTAAGGAACGGGCTCTAGTATGCATTTACTGGTTAAACTCTTTTTTTAGAACAAGTTTAAATGTCGGTATACAATATATGGATTGTACAAAAAAATGTTTTTTTCTATAATTTATTTATTGTTATTTACAACTTTATAAAAATATATACAACAAATAAGTTTACTGCAAGTGATAAATTGACATGATACAAACATGTGGAGAATCTACCCATTGATAGAACTCCAATAACATTTCTAGAGGAGAAGATCTCGAGGCCATCTTCTTTTCTAACGCCTTGGAGGATTATTAGGTAATGAAGGAGAAGACAGCTTAGAAACAACTGGGTTTGAGTGGTTGGGAAGTTTATTATGGAAGGATTGGTATCTGGTTCTGGACTAATCGGCAACATATGGAACATTGAGATCTTGATGAATGACTTGATTTGTGAAAAGGAGCATTAAGGATTTTACGAAGTATTTTGGACTGTAAGGATTGGATTCGGGAGGAATTCGATGGTTTAGTGTAGCCCCAAAGCTCATCTCCGTATGTTCAGATAGACTTTATAATAGACATGTAGATCAGTCTTTTGTAATGGATCGGAAGTTTAGACCGTTTGTCTAGTAAATGTTGTAATAGTCAGAATCGATGAACAGTTTCCTGTCTTTTCAGTCTTGTATCAGGATTCCATGTCACTCGTTTGTCCAGATGTAGTTCCACGTAACGGATCTGTTCGACAAGAATAAGTGGGGTATTATTAAAGGATACTGAGGGCAGGAGGTCATAGGTTTACGACGAAGAGTAAATGTGATTTGGTGGTATTTATTGGAATTTATTTTAATCCTCCAGTTTTGGCACCATTCTTGGGATTGGAGGCTTTGGGATACAACGGAAGGATCATTATTCACTGACAAAAGATATGTGTCATCGGCATGCGTGGTGAGGATAGTGTAAGGATGGATTGGGATGTTGGCTGTAAGATGTACTAGAATAAATTTTAAAAAATCTGGTGTAATGTGCATCTCGTTATAAAATTTTAGCATCTTTCTTACAAATATAACATTTTACCAAAATTTAAATTTTTCTCTTAACCATTTATTCGATCCTAAATTGTTATAGAATCAATATTGAAAATACTTAGAATGTTTTTAATTAGTTAAGTCGTCCTGTCATCAATATAAACTCAAATATTGGTTAAACGTAATTAAAATTATTTATTTAGTAAATATGGAGATATAAAAGAGAAAGAAAAACACTTTATTAATAAAGTGGTGCTGTTGCTAACTTTATTGGGTTTGCATAATACACAGCATACTTAAAACTAGTAAAGAATATTTTTTTTTAGCCTATTAATTTAAATAGTCACAGCATGAAATTTTATAATTAGTCACATAAACATAGTTTAATTATGTGCTAAAGTTATACTCGATTTTTTTTTATTATGTAGCTAGCAAACTAGTTTATATTGTATTTATTTAAAATGAATATTAGTTGTATTTTGTATTTGAAGTGTGTTTTATTTATGTCTAAGAGGTGAATAATAAGGAAAAAAAGAGGAGTCACGTTGGATTGAAAGAGAATATATGAAAAAAAAAATTGAAAAGGAAGGCAGGGAATAATAGGGATAAAAAAAATTAATAAAGTATAGAAAATAGAAAAAAAAAGAATAAAAAGATAAATGAACCAAAGCAATAAAAGAAATTAAAAATGTCATATACTATTATTATACATTGTTTACTTGTTATGCCTATATATATTATAAAATTTAAAAAAAAAATTGTGTAGCTAGCAACCGAATGAAGTTGGGCAGTACATCTTTGTTTTTGAATAGTTTTTCTCTCTTCTCTTTATTATTTTTTCCCTTACATGTTTTAATTTTTTTCCCTATCTTTTTATCGTTCTTTATATGTGTGTTTAATTTCTCTCTT
>NW_027112495.1:1132894-1144770 GCF_000696795.3 Halyomorpha halys
TTATATGTGTGTTTAATTTCTCTCTTCTCTTTATTATTTTTTCCCTTACATGTTTTTTTTTTCCTATCTTTTTATCGTTCTTTATATGTGTGTTTCATTTCTCTCTTCTCTTTATTATTTTTCCCTTACATGTTTTATTTTTTTTCCCTATATTTTTATCGTTCTTTATATGTGTGTTTAATTTCTCTCTTTTTTCCATTAAACATAAAACAAAATTATTTTGTTTTATTATTATAAAACTAGTGAATCGGAAAAATTCCCTGCGCATGTGATCGTCAGTTAAGCAGTCAAACTGGAATTAGACCAGACCTTATATTCTTGCGTTTCTCGCTATTCTCCATTACCTTCAATGACTTTATATCTTAAATATTATTTTTCCTAAAATATTAGGTTTTCCAAAGGTATATGGTACAACTAAATAACTGCTACTGTTTCCGAAAATGTGTTTGCAACCTTAAGACAAATAATTTTTCTCTTTTCTTCTTAATTATTAATCAATTTCTTTCATAGTTTATTTTTGTCTGTAAATAGATAATAAAGTCAAAGTTTATATTTGTTTTTATTTTAGTCCTATTAAGAATGCTAAGTTGTCAATTATTTTAAACAAGTAAAATTTAAGGTACTTTAAAGGAAGCCATTTTGAAAATTTGTCATTAAACGCTCTGATTCTATTTTAATAATGTAAGACCTGGCTGATAAATATCATTTAATTTTACATTGATATACAAAGTTCAATCAAAATTGTTTGAGAAGAAGTTAATGTTTAATCCCTGGTATATACCCAACTTAAATACCTAGTTTCAGTTTCGTACGACTTTTCGTTTTTATGCTGCACACTAACTTAGTTACTTGGACTCATTTATGATAGCTTGAACGTATATTTCCGTCAAAAATTAGAATTCTAAATTTTTCGCGATAGCTATTGTTATTCAGTATAGGTAAGTGAAAGTAACAACTATAATTTGTTCGTTTGGTGATTAATTTACATTGAATGGTACTACACCTAATGAAGAGGAAGTGGGGTTGGCTGCATACAAAGTTAACTATTGTACGCTGTTAATGGATGTCGTAACAGATTTATCTTTGTTGAAAACAAACAACAGAAAAAAAGATATCTATCCTGAATTTTTTTTCTATCATCAATTTAAACCAACAACATAGCCAATCTCTATTCAAGGTGAGCTTCAGTCTTATAGTATTTTAGAATAGAATGGTGGAAATTATTAAACAGATTGTACGTATCTATTTTTTGTAAATGTAATGGTTTATGTACTTATTTGAATGTTGAGGTAAAATGCTACTTCTTAAAGTAAAGTTGATGTTTTTAATAAAAATATCTTTATGAATTTTTACATTTTAGGGTCTTTGACCCCATCATAAAATTATTAAATACGATGATCTGTTATTGGGTTTGAGTTTTCTCTGAAATTTTGCACATAAATTCTTCATGTGGTTCTCACTTCACTACTTATTTTAATTTTATTCTTGATTAACTAATAGCAAGTATTTTGTAATAAATATTTGAGATCTATGGCGATTTATAATACCGACAGATTTATTTATTTACGTTTCAGAGACTTCTGAGGGGCAGGGTGGGACAGTGTGTAAGGCGGGGCGCTACTTACTCCGAGGTAGATAATTATTTATTATGTTAGTGTAGTCGTGAGTCAACCCTGAGGGTTCGGAGAGTCACACTGGGTCCACCAGTGTGATGAAGTGAATATCCTTAATTGGAGAAAAATCTGGCGGTTAAGCGTCATCATGAACAAGGATGAAGTATCGTTGCAACTGTTGTTCAAAACATTTCTTCCTTCCAAGGCACTGAACTCCTGACCCAATCATTGGTTGCAATGGTACAGATTTTCATTTTCAGAGTCTTTACTCATTATCAGGTTATCAAATCCTACGGTGTACAGATATTCCTTGATGACTTGATCCTAAAAAGATTGTTGTAGTTTTCTCTTGAATTCTACATATGACTTCTTCGTGTGGTTTTCACTTTTCTCCAATTTTAATTATATTCTTAATTAACTAATAGGAAGATACTTTACTACAACAGATATGGATATATGATACTACAACAAATTCTAATTGGGTGTATAAAGAAATGAGCGTTTTTCAACCAAACATTTGTATTAATATTTTTTTGATATAAAATACAAACAATACTCTAAGTATAGTCCTTTGTTATCTAACGTCATTAGCCATCTGCTTGCCAATTGCTTGATACCACGCTGATACTATTCTTTGGGATGACTGTCAAAGAACTCTTGGACCGCAATACCAACTTCCGCAAAATTATCAATTTTTTCCCCTAGAAGGAAATGGGCAATGGATCGAAACAATTAGTAATCCGATGGTATGAGGTCTGCAATATATAGTGGATGTGGCTGGAGTTCGGACCATATGGGTTTTCACAAAGGTAGCAACCCAGTTGCAAGCCTACCTTCTACGCCACAACCCCTGATGAAGACCTGAAACTCAGGTCGAAACGTCGGTATAAAATAAATAAATATGGTTTTGTTTATTTATGTTGTTCTTTGCTGACCGCACCTCCGACAAACTTCTCCAATAATTAATCTACGGTCAACTATCTACATTTCATTATTATATTTCTTCTTTAAAACAAATAACTAAACTGAGTTTTTTTTCTGAAGGGACTATTAAGTATTAAATAAGATCAAAATACAGTCCTTTGAAATCTTGAATTTAATAAAACGGTAATTTTTTTTTTATACATCCCATTATATTAACACACCATCGGATTAGATGATCGGTAAGGTAATTACCCCGAAACGTTGTAAACGTTAATAAAGGTGTTATTATTAGCTCTAAATAAAGAATTTCACATCTAATTTCAAATATTTATTTCAAAAAGCTTCCTAGCAGGTAATCAAGAAGTAGTGATTTACAGTGTAATACGCAGTCATTCCAACTCAGCATATTTAGAATTACTGTATGATTTTTCTTTAAAAAGTGTTTGATGGTTAGTAATGCTGTAATGACTGCTTTGGTTCCACAGCTATCAGCAGTATGAATGTAATCGTACTTCTGCTCATTCCCGGTTAACTGATAAGCTGAAATTTAGTGCTGATACTCAAATCTGATGAAAATGCAATATAATTGTGTTATTGAGTTGGTCTGATGATGAATCAACTTAGTACAGCGACACGGAATTCATGGGCAATCTTACGGTTTCTTGGAAACGTTAGCTAATAGCAATACATAGTGGTGCTGTCAGCTGTGAGTAACTTATCAGGATCCGACGTCATGGCGTGGGTAAGGATTTTATATAATTTCTGAAAAAATGCTTTTGTACGTCTTGACACCTTTTAAGAAAAACCGATTGATTATTGTGCAAGTCGTGGACCGAACGGAATAAAACATCTCTATTGTAATTATGAGAGATAGTTGATTTTGATCATTGATTAATTTTCAAAAACCTTTTTTTTTTCTTATATTCATTTCTTTTGTTAAACTTTATTTATATTTTGCATCTTTATCTATTATTATGGTTACATATATTTTCTTTCTCTCAATTTTCTTTTTCTTTCTATATTTCAATTTTTAAATTACTAATAACTAATATGTTCATACTTCTTTGCATTACATAACTTCATTTTTATTTTATTTCCTTATTTATGTTCTTTTACCCACTTTTTCAATTACCTATGTATACATTTTATTTCCCACTTCTCTCATCACTACATTTTACTAATTCTATTCTGCAAAACTATTCATTTTATGTCATTCTCTGTATATATTCTTTTTCTTTTCTATACTTATTGTGGTTGTTATCTTGTTCTGTTCTTAGCCCTGAAGAAGGCTAGAAACTCTAGCCGAAACGTTGGCACAATTAAATAGGTTATACCAACTTATTTGTGTTTGATTTTGACATCACCCCCAACTATCTTCTCCTTGTACATCTTTATTGTAATTTTATGCTGTATTATTATATAATATAATACAACAAAATTAAATTTATGCTATGTTGAATCAAACAATACAATAGTGGGTAGAGCTGTCTTTATCAAAATTGTCTTTTAAGTTGAAAGATTAGCAAAAACTAGAAATCTACTCTCCGACATTTTTTTTTTATTTTACTTTTGGTCAATGTACGACGACGATGTTACGATCTCTCAAAGAGACCATAACACCCATTAATGAAAACAATTTTTTTCAAGCCCCTGGATGGGTGGGGTTGATGTCAAGATGAAAACGGGCTGAGGGTAGCCTCTTTTTAGCAGGGGGCTGAGGAAATTGGATCATTTGGAAAGGGGTAGTCTGTATTGTGTGTCTGTCTGTTGGTGATGGGGCTCACCGGGTTTGTTGATTGAAATAATTTAGTTGTACTCAGTCAACTATTTTACCTGTACTCAGTCGAGTCTGAGTCTGTGTGTGTCTGCCATCTTTATGGCCGTCCTGTTGGTGTCAGTATTCTAAATAATGGGTTCGTACAGTACTGAAGGCAGTAAAAAAAATGTATATGTCTCCTCCTTTCACAGTCGGCAGTTCGAATGTCGTATGTATGTGGTCCGTCTTTGCTTGCCACCTCCCAGGTCTTGGTGGAGGGGAAATGATTTTTTTTCATTCATCTTGATGCTTCCAGTATATATGAATGAAATTTTTTTTGAACTTTTATTTCGTATTCCCCGACGAAATAAGTGAATAAATACATACAGGTAGGTATGTATATCTGGTACTTTGTATTCCTTTGTGGCATTTTAAGGTGAACTAACGAATGAAAAAAAGATTTTTATCTTACTATATCTTATAAGGTAAGATTACTGATTGGGGGTAGAGCTTTATTTGAAAACAAATTACTTATATCGCGTAACATTGTAAAATTAGCTAAAATTCATAAAATCATGTTTTAAATTACTAGTTTAATGTTAAAATTATGAAGATGGTCAGAGGTTTCGGTTACAAGAAAACAAAAATGTATAAAAAAAAAGTTGTTAACTCTTTTTTTTGTGACCCTACCCCTGACCATCTTCATAATTTTAACATTTAACAAGTAATCTAAAACATGAATCGATGTTATCCACCCATTTTCCTGTGTTACTTCATCATATTTTTATATTATTCGAATCAATATTCTGTAACTGATTTTTACAATTTATAGTAGAATAATAGAACTTAAAATTGTTAGGTAATTATATTATTGATTTTTATGGTAGTAAAATAGTTTTTCTTAATTTTATTCAGGGTCAAGTTCCATGCGGGAGAAAAAACTTTTAAATGATATGAAATATATCGCTATTTTCGAACATGATTCATAGAAACCGTAATATTTTTTATAGGACTCGTAAAAGGGGTTATTCACAAAAGGTACTAATGGGTTTGAGGGACAATGAGCTTCCTGTCTCCAATTTAATGCGATGACAATAGCACTTTATTTATAAGAAAAACGAAAAAACTAGTTATAACTAGTAAGCCAATACAAATACATGTTAGGTAATATCAGAGTTTACTTTCATTATAAACCGATTGCTGAATTGTTGTAGCTTGTGATTTTTATGTTAATTAGTGTTAATAAAATGTTGTGATAATCTTCCTATTTACTGTAACAGTTCGACCTCATCATGACAGTACCATGACTGTTATTCTTCACTGGCGTAATTGATTAACCTCAACAAAAGTCTGCAATATAGAAATGATATTATATATAATATTTTCACTTTCTCGAGACTGGTTATTATTTTTTAAATAAAATCAATTTTATCCAAATTAGTGTCTCAAAACATTTTTTATTTTCTCAAAGTCCAACGTTTCGGCCTATTCGGCCATCCTCAAGGACAATCAATTACAATCGTAACAATTAGATGAGTTAATAAAACATTAGGGAATTATATTAATTTATTATTAAGCTATCCTTCGCTTAAGTCTAATCACTAGGTATAGGATTTTTATGTTTTCACATATTTTTACCTGACTATGATATCTGCGATTCCTTACTAACTAAAGATGTTTCAAGACATTTTTGGCCAAAAGGAGCCATTTTTATTTCACATATTTTTAAATATTTGGCCTTTTTTTACATATTTTGTTGTAAATCACATATTTTCTGAAATATTTGTTATTTTAAACATATTTTTAGGTATTTTGTCCTGATCACGTATTTCCTTAAATTATTTGTTCAATTGTAAATACATTTTTCACAGCAACTACGTAAAATTCAAGAGAACGCAAGAAACTTAAAGGTGAAATTTATTATTTATCATAAATAGTATGTAAAAATTCTATATCTTTATCTTTGAACACAAATTAAAAGCAGTGGCAATAATAAATTTTCACACAGAATTACATCGAGAATTTCTCAGAATCAATTAAAAAGAGCAAGGGTCTTATTCCTGTAGCATTTTCCTAGAATTTGTTTGTTTACTCCTCAATCTATTTCTCTGTTCCCCCTTTCCCATGGTCCCTTCTCTTCTTAGTCTTGTTTCACTCCCCAGTCAGGATTTAATTCGAATTAAATTGTTTTTGATTGTGTATTAACATTATTTTAGCATGCCTAAAATTAAGTCAGAGTCAAAAGATTGCGCTTCCAAGTTGAGTTCGGTTATTCAGTTAAGTTATAAAATTACTAATTAATTAGTAACAATATAAATTACTAATTAATTAGCAATTTATATTGTTGAATATTACAAAATTCATAAACACATATTATTTACATATTTTTTTAAATATTTGACAATTTATTAGCACATATTTATGTACATATTTCGGATTTTTTAGCACATAAAAATCCTATCCCTACTAATTACCTATTTTGTCACTGTTTTATTAATATTAAACTTTAAATTATAATAAATTTTACTCTATTACGCCTTGCTATCATAAGCATAATCATAAGTTATGATAGAAAGGTGTAATAAAGTTAAAATGAACATAATTAAAAGTTTAATATTAATGAAACAGTGACAAAATAGGCAATTAGACTTAGGCTAAGGATAGTTTATTAATAAATTAATTTAATCTCCTAATGTTTTATTGTCTCATAGGGTGATTTTTACTGAAACTAGTGACCTGGACAGAATAATTTGAAATTTTTTAAAAAAATAATTTATGGGAGTGTAAATTAGTTTGTTAAGATTGTTCTTGAGGATGGCGGAATTGGCTGAGACGTTGGACTTTTGAGAAAATAAAAAATGTTTTGAGACTTTAATTTGGATACAATTGATTTTATTTAAACGAAATTAATTATTTTATTTCCACTGTCTAAAGTGGTAGGTAGACAAGATGCTAAGCCCGGGATCTCAATTTAAGTTATTGATATTGTAAAGTATGTGCTGTAACAAGTATATGTTGTACTAATTGATATAAATGAATAGCAACATTTAGGAAAAAAAAGTACAAAATTTAGTTTATGAAAACAATTCAAGAAAATAATGAGCTGTTGTTATTCTTTAGTTTAATTTTTTTTATGCGAGAAATCAAATGCAGTATCGGTTTTCATATTATAAATAAAGAAAACTGTAAATAATTTTGTGTTGTATATTTTTTTTTTAATTTCAAAAGCTAGTAGGTGACCCTGTTGTGAGAGATCCAGTACCGGGTATCCCGCTTCCCATTGTCCCCATCTGAAGAAACATTCTTCCTGCAGGCGTTGGTGAAAGTGTTCCCATGCCTTGGTATACGTAAGTAATCGGCTAATTGTTGACAATATTCATTTCATTAAATTGAATAAAACAAAATAGCATAAATATGGTGCCATGAATCCATCTAACAAATTAGTGTTGTCACTTTTCAGAATTTTTATGTTATCCTAGACTACTTTTGCCTCAGTAGATAGTAGTTTAAACGAAGCATTTTAAATCAAATACTAATTGAATACCTTCGTACAATACCATCTTCACACTAATAGTACAAGAGCCCAAGAGGAGAAAAAAGGCAGTTATTTCACCCCAATTTTTGATTACTTAATTGAAAACTAGGTATAATTAATAGTCAAAATTGATGAGTCGGTGGTTTCAAAACTTTAAAAATAACTAATTTTTTATTCGGAGCTCTGTATCTTTACAACAACCAACAACAATAGAAAATCTAAGAGAACATTTAAAGTTAGAGTAAATTTGTTAAAATGTAAGCCCTGATAGAGCTATTTACGTTCAATAGTTAGCTTCTCAATATACAGCTTTTTAAAAATCAACATTTCATAAAATTGTTGTATGGAACATATTGAAATATCAGTAGTTAGTTAATTTATTTTGAGAAATCTATATCTCAAAAACCATTTGACGGATGTCTATTAGCACTGAAATTAAAGCTAGTTTAATGAGCTATAATGTAGTTTATGATGTTTAGCTCAGATGGTAAGACCTAGGTATATCGTTCTGAGATGTGCGGCTGGCGCCGGTTCGATTCCGCCCTGGGGCGTTGACTTTTTTTATTAAGTGGCAGTCCCACAAAATAAAAAACTTGACTCCCCACCATGGTTAGAATAGGTTGGTCACCTGTAACTAGGCAAACATCACCTTCGCTGATTGCCTTTAAAATTTTTTTTTTTTAATATTTATTTATTGCTATTTACAACTGCACATTATAATACATTTAGTAAATCTAATCTAAGTTAATTTGGAGTGTTACAGGCGTGTAGAGAAACTACCCATTGGTAGCACTCTAATGACATTATACATTAGCTGGTCTCGTGGCCATCTTCTTTTCAGGCGCCTCGGAGGATTGTCAGGAATGGAAGAGGATGCAAGATTAGAAACTAGGGGGTTTGGGTGGTTAGAGAGTTTATAATGGAAGGAGTGATATCTGGTTCGGGCTAGATCGGTTACATAGGGAACATTAAGGTCTTTATGTATGATTTTATTTGTGACAAAGTAAGGAACATTGAGGATTTTACGAAGGATTTTGGATTGTAAGGATTGAATACGGGAGGAATTCGAAGGTTTAGTGGAGCCCCAAAGCTCAACCCCATATGTCCAGATTGGCCTTATGACAGTCATGTAGATCAGTCTTTTGTAATGTGTTGGAAGTTTAGACCGTTTGTCTAGTAAGTGCTGTAGTCGAAATCGACGTGCAGTTTCCTGTCTTTTCAGTCTTGTGTGAGGATTCCAGGTTAATCGCTTGTCCAGATGTAGTCCAAGGTAGCGGATCTGTTCGACAGGGGTAAGAGTAACATCATTAAATGACACTGTAGGACAGTCAGTAGGTTTACGACGAAGGGTAAAGGTGATTTGATGGGATTTGTTGGAATTTATCTTAATCCTCCAATTACGACACCAATCTTCGAGGGCTGTGATATGGGATTGGAGGTTTTGGAATACAATTAATGGGTTAGTATTAACAGCGAGCACACATGTGTCATCGGCATACGTGGTGAGGATAGTGTTAAGATTGGTTGGAATGTCAGCTGTAGAGGACGGTGTAGAGGATGGGACCTAGGATACTATCTTGAGGAACACCAGCGGACTGAGAATAGAGGGATGAATAGTAAAAAAAAAAAATAAATACAAAAAAATAGCTCAAGCGAGTTGTAGTGCTCTAAGAGAAAGATTGTAAGAACAAGTTCACGGGATCAAATAACAATGAGGTTTGGTCTGCATTGGTTAATATGTTTTTCGTCTCAATAATTTTCCTTCGCGAAGTAATGCCGAATGGCGGTCTCGTGGATACGAAAGAACAGATATTAAACCACCTCCCTTGGATTACACCCTCTTTCGAGATTCAAAACCCCTGGGAAATACTAACCTGCAACTGCCAGTTTCGATATCACTGATTCAGCTCGGGCTCAGTCCCGCAACGAGTCCAAATGTATACCAGCCTTTATTTCAATAGTAAAAGTTGGTTGCTACGAAGTACTTCCATTATCTTTTGGGTTATGTATGTGATAGGATCACTGGTAATTCCTATATAAATATGACTGTCTTATGAAACGTTTACTAGTCGTTTTCAAGGTATAACTAGATATGTTTGTTATGCTTTATAAAATCACTTAATTTCTCTTTTGCCTTTACCGTGAGTTAAAGCGAACTTTTTTTTTTAACTTAGTTCTACATGTTTTTGCAGTGAAAACGATTAGTTCACATTGAAGGCGGGCATTTATCTTATTCCTTTACTTCTTAACTTCCAAAGGACTGACATACATGAAACAGCGTAGAAAAAATTAGCATTAGGTCTGTAATTGTTATGATTTTATTATCATTATGCAAGATAATTGAAGATATAAAAATTCGACGTGAAATAGTAATTAAATAAATACATTAGTTTATTATTAACGCAAATATATTTGATCCAAATATACTCTCAACATTTTTTTCCAAAAACTCTCCAAGTTTCGGCCCACAGGCAACAACCTATACAAATTTGTTGTTTTATTAATTGCATTATTTCCTCATAACATACTAATATATTTGACTATACCTTAAATATTGATGTCATATTCTTTAAAAAAATTTCCTGCAGGCTAATTGCCCGTGTCATATCTTTAAAATAAATTAAATATTAAAATAATATCATTAAAGTTTCAAACATTGCTTTAAAAATATGAAAAAGGAACCAAATAAAACAGCATTAGTTGTTCAAAATAAACATGCTAGAATAAATAGAATAAACCGCCTTCTTTAGCAAATCTTACGTCATACGTGCAACCTCCTTCTGGGATTCTCTTCGTATTTCCATTCGTCAATCCTCACCCATCTTTTCCCTAAATAATTTCATTCAATAAGTTCATTAAATAAGTTTTAATGAATTAATTAATTAAATAAGTTCATTTAGATTCAACCTATTTCTTCACCTACTACATAACCAAACCTCTGTGAACATCATTGTGAGCTATGAGTACAGCCATTGTAATTTAACTTAAGGATTTTATGTTGTACTAACATGTGCACTGAAATTTTTTTAAATGTCTGCAATACAATTAACCTTAATTTCTGAAGAATATATTTATTTTTAGGGGACATTCGTCCCTATATAAAATTATTTTTTCATTCATTTGATATCCAGTCCTCCACCACTTGGCCCTAGCTTACTTGAACATATCAAAAGTCGATATATCCACTTTTGGAAAGCTATTTCTTAAAAATTATCATGGATGTATCTCATGTCGATAAATTATATTTTTATTGAGTATTTTAATTTGTGAAACCTGGGTGTCAAAATGGGTGGGTGGGTGAGGATCCCATGTGGGATATGGGGAAATTTAAATTTTGTAATAAACTGAATAGGTTTTTTTGTGTAGAATTTTAATTAGTCAAAAAAACACTCACATTCAAAAGTTTAGATATGTAATGTAAAAATTGTACCAAGATGATACTTTTAATATATTACAGTGAAACGTCAACGGGGAAAATGGTTTTGTTCTGACGGATGTTCGTTAAGATTCAGAGATTTTAGTTTAGGAGCGGTAAATATTAAAATAATGCAAAAATCAAGTAATAAAATTTATTTCTGTGTACAGAATTTTTCCTGTCTGAGGAGTTCAAAATTATTCATTATATATCTTGTAGGACGGAATATTAATAATATTGTCCACCAACAGAGAGCTCCCATATAGTGTAGTGTGAATTGAGAGAAATTTCATTGTATATATATTTTCACTATATACATATGCAATAGATAAACATGAATGTTTAATATTGGAAAAAGACAGTTGACCGTATATAGTAAATTCTAGTAAGGACCATAACGGTTAATATTAAATATTTTTTCTACTAATTTGTACCTTTATTGACCGCCACCAGAGCAAGTACAAACTAATACTATTAGTCTTATCGATTTAACTTAATACAATTACACTGACTTGTACAATAGTAATTTGTACTTTAGTACTTATTAACTCCTGTACTATCACTAGGGATAGGCTTTTTATGTGCTAAAAAATCCGCAACATGAATATAAATATATAATAAATTGTCAAATAT
>NW_027112495.1:1145330-1159446 GCF_000696795.3 Halyomorpha halys
ATGTTTAAAATAACAAATATTTCAGAAAATATGTGATTTACAACAAAATATGTAAAAAAGGGCAAATATTTAAAAATATGTGAAATAAAAATGGCAAATATTTGAAATATCTTTAGTTAGTAAGGAATCGAAGATATCATGGTCAGGTAAAAATATGTAAAAACATAAAAATCCTATCACTTATAGTCCTCCCTATTATGAAAAAAATAAGTTTTTGTGTAATTACACGTTGTTTTTATACTTGTATTTTGAACTAATACTATTAGCTTTCATTATGAAATAGGGCCTATCTTGGACTATCTTCCTACAATAAATATTTAATGTACACATGTATACGTTCTGTTTAGTATTGCCAATTATTTAGGTCAAATTATGAAAATGTTTAATGAAGAGTGATTAAAATTTATCTGTCAGTCATTAATTAATATTTAATAAAAACATTTTGGTAGGAGAATTATTAAAACTGAGTGAAATACGACAAATCACAAGGTGAAGGACTTGGATTAATTTTTAATTTAATAAATAAAAAAAAATTATTTAGGGTGCATTAGACTTCACTTTACCAATTGTGTTTACAAATTAAACCTCACCAGTTAAAAATTAATTTTTCTATTTACTATGATCGTATAAAATTGTACTATTTTATATACTATTGTATTATTTCAAAAACTATTTTTGTTTATTCCGAAAAGTATTAAATTTTCTGAGAAGAATTGAGATGGTTTTAATCCAGAAAATCCGCAGAAAATTTTACGATACTTGGTTATTGGGACCTTACAATTTGCATTTCCATCGAAAACTTGAATTTGTAAATCAACACGGTTGATATATATTCCATACTATATATTCCCTATATACGTAGGTGAAAGTAAAAATTAACGCTCCCTCAAATTTTTAGGTTTTCAATTTCAAGATACGTATAATCCAAGAACGCATCAGATGTTTTATAATTTTTTTTTATTGATATAATAAAATAATTAATTCAAATAATAAACCATTGAGTTTATAATTTCCTGCTGATTGAACAGTTCTGTCAGATAGCTCAACATAAATTTTTAGTATGTTTCAGTACAAATATTTGTGTAATTTTTTCATCAACTTTGCAGGGCTCTTCTCCAATCTTCAGGATCAAAAGTCTTATACCTAGTTAGTTCAGTTTTACATTAGTTTAACTATCGGTTCAGTAAGATAGTGAAACTAAAATACTTTAAGCAGTGTAAATAATAAAATACTTAGATTAAGCACGAAATGTAGAATTATGGATCTATACCAAAATAGAAATGTAACTACTGGTTGTGAATCCTGAAATTTTGGTGAAAAAATGTATGAAAAGATATAAATAGGAAGGAGTTTTCACAAAAATACCTTGTACGATAAGAAGAAAAACCTAGCGTGAAAAAACATTTTAAAATGTTTATCGTAGCGTATCTTCCAATAATCCAAAATTAACTTAATAAATACTTCTTTGTCAAGTTGGCGAGGATTGTGCAACTGGTTTGAGTCAACAGTTTATAGACTTCAACAACTTGATAATCAACGGGGTTACATAGCCGTGAAATTGGATGATGCCATTCATCAATAATAGATAAATAAACTAGAAATAATTCTGGCTTTATTGAGTATAAAAATGTAAAAAAAATTAATATTCAACTAGGAATTGTTACGGATGCTGATAACAAGAAGATATTTTTTGTTAATTAAATCAATTATTATAAGGAAAACAATAAGGAGATGGTTAGGGTTGTGGTCAAGAAAAAAGAAAATAGTTTTCAACTAGTTATTAACTGCGAACGTTTCGGCCCACCATAGAGGTCTTCAGGGCTATAATAAGAGGATACAAAGTAGCTAAAGCTACTGTAAAAGTATAAAAGTAAATTAAGAATATAATTTATACTTTTAAATTATCATAACCTACTTTATATCTTTTTATTTTTGCTCTGGTGGAGACCTGCGGGAGGTGTCAAAATCTAAAATTTTCTAACAATTTTATTCTGATTTACCAACTTATCAAATTTCTGAGGAGTTTTCCCCTTGAAATTTCCTTTTTTCTCAAACATTATTGGAAAAATGAACGCTGTAGATTGCGTTTATAAGCAACTTTGAATGTAGTAACCTCTTTATATAATGTTCTACCACAATTCTCTCAGTTTGAAATAGCTTCTCAAACCTCAAATTCTTACTTTTCGGGTGTCCAAATTATTGGTTGTGATGACAACACTTCTTCCCATGTATTTTAGTAACGACGTATCTGCATAGAATTAATGATTGATTAATTACCTAATAATGAAAATATATATTTATAAAACTTTCACTGATGTAAAACTAACATGCAGAAGATCTAACATTGTAATTTAAAATCTCAAGAATCTTCAATTACGGATAAATTGAAACAATGCAGAATGTAAAGGTAAATTTTTGGAAAAGTGATCGCTCCGAATTGCGTTTATAGGCAATATTAAATAGAATTACCAGAATTTCCTCAGTTTTAAGATAGTTCTCAAACCTCAAATTTCCTAAATTTTCGTATTTCAAATTATTGGGAGTTATGACAACTTTCCCTTTTTATCTTAGTACCGATATCCCTTCATAGAGTTAATACTTAACTGTTCCAGTAATGAAAAACTAAATTTTTCTGACACTCACTGATATGATATTCACATGTATAAGAACTAAAATTGTTATTTCGAAGCTAAGGGAACTTCAATTACGAATAATTTACGAAACAGAAGATAAAAAAAAACGTACAAATACCAACATGTGTTAGAACTAAAATTGTAATTTTAAAGATCAGGGACGTAAATTACGGACGAATTCACAAAAGAAACGATTAAAAAAACAGTCGTTCAAATACCAACATTTATAAGAACTAAAATTGTAATTTCAAAGATCTGGAGCTGCAATTACGGACAAATTGACAAAGCAGAAGATTAAAAAAAAAAACAGTCTTACTAATACCAACGTATATAAGAACCAAAATTGAAATTTCAAGGGTAAGAGAAGTTCAATAAGGGATAAATTCACAAAGCAGAAGATAAAAAGAAAACAGTCGTACAAATACCTACGTGTATAAGAACCGAAATTTTAGTTTCAAAGCCAAGGGAACTTCAATTATTGATAAATTCACAAAGCAGAAGATATAAACAATTAAATCGTGCAAATACTAACTTTTAGAAGAATTACTATTTACTATTACTATTTTAATTCCATTGGTCAGAGAACTTCAATAATGGATGTATCCATATAGAAAAAAAAAAATATCGTACAATTTTGGTCTTTATGTTTTGAATTCTGAGATATTATCATGCTGGTGTTATTTGTAAACAAACGGCTTGCTTTCGAGCGAATCCAGGCCAGAGTGAAAGTTTCAGTTAGGTCGGCCATGACCCTGATATAGGATTGCCTCAGTGGACGAAACTGTATTACATAGGATATATAATAGATAATACATAAATATATCGAGGACCAAACCTGACTGACGAACCTGGGTTCCTCGACTGTTAGCTCCTGCATGTCGGCCACATGACTGCCTCCTAGAACACCAAGGCCTTCCCCACTCCCCGATTTCGGTCTTTTCACTGAGGTTGGGGGGCCCAAGATGGTGTCAATTGGGGCCTTCCACTTCCTGGCCGTCTTAGTCTTTGATTAGGCCTGATTGTGTTTGGCGGAATAGACTGAAGATTTAAAAAAATATCCTAAGTGCAACGAAGTTGCTCAGTACCAACCAACTGTTCTCTTTAATGTGACAGCTAAGTGTTATGTCCATTTAAATAGACTGACTTACGGACTTAAATCCCGAATTTCCAAAAAAAAGTTTCTTTAATGTACATTTACTTTTTGTTTATTTGAAATAGTCTACTAGTTTGTTATTAGTATGGTCCATTGCTTGTTGCAATAAAAAATAGATAATGGAAGATAGTTGATTGACCGTGTGAATAGATGAATGGAATATGGTCCGGGTGCGGTAAAAAAAAAAATTCAAATAGTAGAATTATACTATTTTATTGAGCCAACGCTTCGCCCCATGTTGCAGGGCTTCGTCAGGGCTAAAAAAAGATACAAACACATAGTTACAAAAGGAAAAAAAAGAGAAAAAAAAACATAAGTGTAAAATAACAGGGGTATAAAATGTAAAAAAGTAAGATATAATAAGAAACATTAAAGGTTGTAAATAGTAAATGAAAAGGGTAATAGTAACAGATAGCTAAGAGAAGAAATATTAAAGAAAATACAAATAAAGAGATAAAAAAACACAAATCAAATGATGAGACAGAATGCATACCTGTTTTGACGGCAGTCAAAAATAAAGTGACCGTTGGTATTGGGAGGAGTGGGGACGGCAGTTATGCCACAATAACGAAACAAATTTTCAAAGTAAAAAAGTATTTAAATTAGGTGAACAGTAAAGTATAAAATAATGGGATACAATGTGTGTAAGTAATTAAGAAACAAAATATACCAAATGAGCGGGGATACAGAAAAGTGTAAAATATAATAGAAAATTAATAATAAAGTAATTAATATAAGTGCACTTAAGAAGATAACACATGAATATAAATTAAAAGATAGATACATGAATATAAATGAAACAGGAAGGATAGTGAATATAAAAATTTTAAAAAACGGCGAAACGTTGGCTCAATAAAATAGTATAATTCTACTATTTGAGTTCTTTTTTACCGCACCCGGACCATATTCCATTCATAAAAAATAGATAAATATGAACTATAAAGAATTTGATAATTAGCGTATCAGAAATCAGGCTTAGATTAACTGGAAAATTGAAAATCTTCTAAACTCATTCCATAATTCACAACTTAGTTATATTTTGCTTAACTGTTCTATTCTAGGCAGGCAAAAAAGAGATAATTGTTTTTCACACATCATAAACTCTTAATAACGAATTTATATAGCAAAAGAAAAATAGATTAAATTCGATAATGATTATTAAGTACCTTTAGTTTTGTTTATTTGATAAAAAAAATAACCATCTTTTATTGTTAATACTATATAAGCAATAGATGAATATAAAATTTGAAAGAATTTTATAATTATTGTTTTCCATGGTTGTTATCACCATAGTGTTGGGTTTTTTGTAATATTAACTATTTCTAAATCTTTGAAAACTCAGCAACTATTCGATCATAAAGACAAACAATCGAGCTTATTTGAGACAGTATGTTATGGATGATATTTTATGAATAAATGTTGAACAAATAAACTCAAAGCTCTTTTCTGCTGCGTTTTTCAATGTTCAACTAAAGCATTAATGAAGAATTACCCAAAATAATTACTAACTTGAAGTGAAAATTAATTTGATAAGAATTAGAGCGAAGAAAGTTTTGTTAAAATCTAATGCCCATCAGTAAAAACGACATATAAAAAACCAACGTTTTAACGCTTAAGTTTACTTCATCATGGTCATGGGACTAAGCAGGAAGAATCCCTCTTCCTCTAAAAATATTATAACATATGAATTCACGCATAGTGTAATGTCGGTGATCCGAACTTCGGTACTCCGCACACTCCAGTAATCCGAACTCGGGTAAAAATAAATGTGAACATGTGTGAAGAACATTTTTAACTTCTCCATCAATAGGAAAGTTATTGTGATTAAAGTGAAAATCGAAAGTAGAAATTAAAAAAAAATACAATCTAATTCCTGCGGAAATGTTCGTAATATGTTTTGTTGGAATTAGAAATGCATATCTATTGTATAAATCATTTGATTATGGAAAAATAATTCAATTAATAATAGAAATATGTATCATACAAATTTTGTCGGTGAACTTATTTTATTTATCACGTTATCAATAAATCCATATAATGAGTATTTTTTATTTTTATGTATATCTTTTTCACATATAAATAAACAATCTTATAGTTCTAACAAATTAAATCATAACTTAGCATTACAGGAGATGTAAAAGAAAACAATTTTTTTTTAAACTTCAAACTGTCAAATTTTCAATAAAATATGTAAACAAATAAAATTAAATAACTAAAAATAGTTATGTACATATGTATTGCTGAAATTTTTTACTCCATTTTTCCTAATACTTTGTGTAATCCGAACACCCATAGTTGGGCAAATATTATTCAATTGACGAGAGACGAATACTTTTTTATTCGTGAATTTTCTACTCGAATAATCAATTATTCGTACAAAAACATATGATTAACCATCCGAATACTTTTGTATTCGTTATTATTTTACACGAATAATCAATTATTCGAGCGAAATAATTCGAATAACCATTTAAATACTTTTGTATTCATCAATTTTATGGACGAATAATCTCTTATTCTAAAAATGTAAATGATTAACCATACGAATACATTTGTATTCGTATACTTGTAAAGACGACATTTTTTATCTTACATATCTATCGCGCTACATATATATATTTTATGATTGGGTATAGATTAATTTTAAAATTTCTGATTTCTAATATATTACGGTCCTCTTATATGTTTCTTAAGACGCAGAATACGAAAATGCTATCGATTTTAAGATTGCGTATCGATTTATTTTACCTTTTCAGGTTGCAACGTACTAAGGTCCCTTTATATGTTTTAAGAGATGCAGAAAATGTTGATGCTATTAATTTTAAAATTGCGCATTAATTTATATTTACTTTTCTTTGGGTACCGTTTTATATTAGTGTCCCATTATATACATTAGGCCATTTGTATGTTTTCTGCATCTTAAAAAATTTAAAAGGACACTAATATGTTTGAGATCGGAAACGTTATAACAAATCGATACGCAAGCGTGCGATCATAAAATCGATAGCATTTTCGTTTGCTGCGTATTAAGAATCATATGAGATGACCCTAATATATTAGCAATAAGAAAAGTTAAAATAAACGATGCGTGATCTTAAAATCGATAGCATTTTCGTTTTCTACTCGTATGAAAATGTGTAATGGGACTCTCATACGTTAGAAATCAAATATTGTTAAAAATAAGCGAAATTATTAAAAAAAATCTAATTGTTATTCGAATATGATTTTATTCGACTAATTTTTTATTGGATTGAAATAATATTTCAAATATTCGAATACAAAAATATTCGGATTGTTCAGTCGTATTTTTATTCCAATAAAAATGTATTCGTCTCTCGTCAATCGAATACAAACTTCGAATAAAAATGTATCCGTCTCTCGTCTATGGAATACAAACTTCGAATAAAGATGTATTCGTCTCTCGTCAGTCGAATACTTTTACTGCCCAACTCTGCGAACACACCCCTCCTGCAGCAAATATTTCGGATTACCGAGATTACACTGTATATTTACTTTATTCTATTTTTTATTTTGAATAATTTATCCGAAATTACGATTTCTGTTCTACCTTGTGCTTGTTATTCCGAACTGTTTATGTAATAAAGGTGAGTGACAGGACAATACTTGTCATGTCATTGAAAGATCTAATAAGCTCTAAAGATTTCGAATAAGCGAGAGCAATAGAAAGTAATTATTATCATTGATTTTTCACGTGTCTGAGAATAGTTCAATGTCATTTCGTTTTGTTCTGCGTTACATTTTTAAACACGTTCATTATAATGTGGGAATAGTATCTCTCTGGAGAACGATATATAAGAAGGTTGTTCAGTTTCAGCTACGTAATTCATAAATTATTTTCAAATTAATCATAAGGTTTCTTTGTGGATTTAATGTGAACCTGAAGAGCTGATTTAAGCTTTAAGTTGAGGGATTTATGAGCATATAAAGAAACTTGGACAGTTTCTTTTTGAAAATTACAACTCAGCAAGTAATCCACTATTCAATCAAAAATCAATAGATTTTTTTGGTGGTCTGATAAGAATTGGCTGGAAAAAAAAGTTTTTTGAACAAATATATAGAATTAAATTAATCAGTTAAATTTATAATAAATATTTTTATCATCGGCTGGTAGTATAGTCTAATTTATGAGTACACTTGTCGTTTATCGTTCAAAGAAAAAAGTAACCATTGTGTTTAGAGTCTGGGTAAGCAAGACTTCTGAATAATAGTTCCAGTTTTTTTAGTATTATAAACACAGTTTTAACATTGTGGAAGTTTTGTTGATATAAAGTGTAATAACAAATAAATTGACTGTTTAGTTAGTCATAAATATTTATCAATCTACTTAGGCATTTTAGCGTGCAAAAGAAAAAAAAATAAAACTTGGCTACTTTCTTTGATGTAGCCAAGTTTTAATTTTTTTTACTAAGAGTAAATAAGAATCTCCTCAAACAAACCCAATAGTCGCGTTACGGGGTAAATGTTTATTATTAAATTATACTTGTACTATCATTATTAAACTATGTAAAAAAAAGAAGTACTGAATTTTATGTTAACAAGCTCTATTTATTATTATATAGTAGTTAATTTTGTTTCCATAATAACTAAATTCATAAATTAATATATTGATAAAAAAAGAAAATATAAAATATGGGCTTAGCTAACGACTGTCCTATTTTGAATTGATCTACTATCTCTATTTGGTGACTCTTTATTCAAACAGTTGGTATGAGATGTGATGTTTCTAATCTACGGAAAAACACTGACTAGTTAGTTATTTACTTGAGAAACATACATAGGAACATGAAAGCAACTATATTTTACTATATTATGTAGTCCTTAAAGCAACTTTCGTCAAAGGAGTTGCTGATGTTATGACTACAGCAATATTTTGCAGACTCGAAGATTGGAGTCTTCATCACAGATTAGTAAGAAATCTCCAAATGAGTGTTGGGAAGACATCACTCATTCAAGTTTATACACCATTTGAAGGAATTGGAATCGTCTAGAAGATTGACTATTTTCTTCTCAATGGTATCATTCTATTCGCTAAGGTATCATGAGTGGTAATTTCGACGCAAAGAAAGTGTGTTATCATTAGGACGGACACGCGGTCATTGGATTCCACATTGGTGGACACCTGATTTGTGAGGACATTAATATGCTTATTGGAAGTACCTTTTACCCAGACAAAAAGATAAATTAAGTAACCTTCTCACATCTTGACAAGAAACTGTAATTGAAATAAGTCAGTTCTTTATTGATATTACAGTTATCAGAGGAGCAGAAATAGGAACGAATCATCTACATATACCAGGATATTGAGACACAGTCAGCCACTCTTCAAAACATACAGAATGGAGTCAATGGAGGATTACATAAAATAAGATTCATGAAGTTCCACACCCAGTTACCGACAGCTAAAGTAGTAGTGACCTACAACTTGGGAAATCCAACCACAACCCGAAGACTGAAGCCTAGGCTGCTGCAGGACATCCTGTTATAAACTCTAGTTTTATGGATTCTATTATTTACATTACTAAAATTTTATTTTCTCTTTGTCTTTTTCTTAAATTAACTTTTTTCTTCATTAGAAGTCAATTATTTATTTTATTAAGTCTACGAATGTTGTTATTTTTGTTATTAACTTTACTTTTCTCTCTTATCAAGAGTTATTATTTTTATCTATTTATTTCGTAATTAAAATTAATGAATAATTTACCCATTATGAAATATATTTATGGAAATGTGAAGTTATTTTCTTACCCGCAGGAAAAGGATTTCAACTTCATGTCAACTGATCAATATGTAATGCACTGAATGGTTCTAAATGGGCATTACATATAAGAAAGGATCCGTCAGTAACCGGTTATGCACTATCCTGCATTAAATGAAATCTAAATCTGTCCGGATATTTTCGGTTCCATGCGCCGAGTGTAACATAAAGAAATATAAATTATTAAGGATAATAAAATCTTAATTATATAGTTTCTATATATTATTTTCTTTTTTCAAGGAATTCTGTTATTACTTTTCTCTTCTTTATTTGGTTATTGCAGACGTTTCGGAACAATTGTCCATCATCTAGTCCAACTATTCATGTTTTATTCTCATTCATTCCTTTTTAAGGGATTTGTTTTGATATTATAATTTATCATTATTCTTTTTGTATGTGTCCATCTACTAGTCTCTCTGTTTGGAGAGTTGAACTTTTATTTTTTAAATGTTTGATAATCTTAAATATAGATTAATTAGGATAGTAAAATGTCAAATAATTAACCAAATCCTAAATCAATTTAAAAATCAAGATAAAACAAAAAATCAATTTTATTTTCCCTCCTTCCTAGCTGTTAAATATACTCAATTTTTTAAGCGTTAGTTGAAATGAAAAAGAATCATTTTTGCGAAAGTAATAATAATTATTCATAATCTCCCTAGAATAATATATTTTTATTTTTAATTTGCGTGAGATTGGGTCGTAATATCTTTTCTTATATTTTTAATTCTTCTAAGGCTGCTTGCGATGCTTTTTCTATTTTTTTTTTTAAATACTGACTGTTATCGTGTTTTTCCGCAGAATAATTCTTAAAAAATATTATTAAGCTTACATGCAATCTTTTCATGATCTCTTCTTCCATGGCCGTTTATTATAATAAAATTAAAATAACGTAAAAGTTGCTTTGTTTTTAAAAAGGTGTATACTTTTTATGATATTCTACGTTTTTGACACACTTAAAGAAGTCCAAAAATTCTAATATATGCCTTAGCTCCCTTAGAGTACAAGTGAAAGAAAAAACCACTAGTTTACACTGTGTTGATATCTATCTACTTTATAACACCTTCCAATCAATAGTTGGTAAAATTTAAGGCTGTCATGATCCTTGAAAGCATTAAGAACGGATAGGAGTCAAATACAAATTCAAAAATATTTTTATTAGAAAATTATATTAAAAATACCGATGGTTCTTTTTTCCAAATTTAATATTGATATTCTCTTGAAATTTAAATATAATAAAATAATCAAAAATATATGAACTTATAAATTTATATTCAATATGAAATGGCCAGAATGAATTGAAATTATTCATGTGTATTTTTTAATTCCTTTGTAATTATTTATAATCGATTTGAAATTACTATTTTATTAAAAGCATGCTGAAAATTAAAAATAGTGATACAATAAACCTTTTACTATCTTTATTATCGTTATTTTTTATCTAATGAGTCACTTTACATGTTTTTGTAGGTGCAGATTCACATATCAATTCATCGTCATCAATTTTCAGTTTTATTACATATTAAGATTCTTTAATATGTTTGTAAAGGGTTATTAATTAAAAATATTTTCGATTTTAAGATTTTTTAATTTGAGAACTTTTAATCGATAGTATCTTCATTTTCTGTACCGTTAATAACGTTTAAAAGTACTCTTATAAATTGGCTGAAAAACTAAGATAAATTTATAGGTGAGTGTACGTTCTTAAAATCGATAGAATTTTCTTTTTTGCATCTCCGAAAACATTGAAAGATACCATAGTGTCATGGCAGAGGTGAATTTCAGGGGAAAATAGTTAATAATATATTTAGTAGAAATGAAAAAAATTAATAAAAGTTTTGGTAATATTCAACTTAATCTATATTTATTATTATTAGGGTATTTTTTTTTTATTTCTACGTAGTATATTTACGGACAATATATATCTAACAAATAATATCTAACAACTAATCCACATAAAATAAAATGAAAAAAAAAATATTACATTGGATTCTCCACTATATGACCAATGTATATGTATGTGTATGCTATAATAGTATTATAGGATAGTAGATATTCAAACATGATTTTTTTTTTAACTTAATGTAAAAAGAAATATAAATTGCAGATTATGTCATTTACTTAAGTAATTAAACATATACATATAAGTAATAACTTACTGGTCTTGTCTCTCCAAGCGTATAAATGGCGCCATCTCCACTTCGTGCCTGTAATGAGTTGCAACTTCTCCCTAATATGACAAATAATATTAGATTAACTTTTAAAGTTAATATAAGTTATTATAATTATATAAGACAAGTACATAACTATTATAATATATAACTAATCATTAAAAATTATGTCTTACAACGTGCTTTGAATATATAACTTAAACCTAACTTGGTCTGAACTAGCTCATTTTTTTGTTTAGTTTGTATGATATATTTTTAAAAAAAACATCTATGAGAACAGTAATAAATTCATAGTATTGGACAATATTTTAACCAATAATTCAAACTGTTTTTAAAACAAAAATTCGTAATTTAGGATTTCTCTAAGTGAAAACTTTTATTAACGATTAGAGGTGAAAATAATGAATATCAACTTTGTTTTTGTAAAGAATATAACAGTTTAACAAAAGTTAACGAAGAGATCAAGCCTTTTCGGCTTTTACCGTTTCGAACTTCATTTTATCGTTTGTTTATTTATCAAATTTGTTAACATTTCATATTTATCCATTGTTTATTATACCTAACAATGGGAACTGGCTATTCATATCTAAGTTAAAGGTACATTGTAAGAAAAACTTTTGTCAATTTGTCATTTAAGGCTTGTTAAACTATTTCAATAAGACCCATCTGATTTTAAAAACCACTTGATTGTACACTGATTTATCGAGTACAATCAAAATCGTTTGTGCTGATTTGAGATAATCCTCAAAAAGTATAAAATCGATTTTCTGAAGTTACACTTCTGGTTTATCGATTTTAACGAAAATGTTACGGTAACATATTAAGATCCACATGCTCGAAATATATAATTTCAGGTTCGTACGAAGTTCTGGGGTAGTGGTTCACATGCAGAGACTATTTTGCGAAAAGTTTTATTTCCGCCGAAAACTCGTATTCGAAATTTTGCACTATCGCAATACTTCCCTTTACTATAGATTCTAAGTATTGGTAAGGGAAAGTAATATATAGCTGATTTCATTCTATCGCTGTTGCTAAGAACTCATAGATCATAGAATGAGCAATTTTGTCAATCATTTTACTAGTGATTGGATAATTTCTGTGTTAATTACAAATGTCAACGCTAGCCATTAATATTAATCTAGTATTGATTAGCCCAAATTTTAACTAGTTAGTTCGGGTTCCTTAAGTTATGTCTAGTTACCAGAAGAAAGGACACAATATGAAAAACTGAATAGATATAATATAGTTTATCAGTTTTGTGTAGTTCACTAGTTATATAGTTTCTATGACTAATACCATGACAATGATCCTTCTAGTAAGTACTAAATACTTGTAATATTTATTTAATTATTAATTTTTATATATTTGTGTGATGAATAACATTTTGTCACTTAAAGCCATTATAATGGATGCTTTTAGACTGCACCTCAAGGTCCCCAACGTCAACAAAAAAATAGAAATTACTGTCTAAGCATAACGTAAAATAATATGATATTGTGCCATGTTATTTCATTGTTTAATAACATATTCAGATCAATTTAATGCACAATGATAGATTAATGTTGCAGTTTTCTATTATAATTAAAAATAACAACTATTTGGAAGCAGTTAGTGTATTTTGTTTTTCTGAAACAACCTTACCCTTACGAGTAGGGTCATATCTTTTTCTCTTTTAATGTGTTCATTGAATCAATCGTATGGATAATACAAATATATATATTTTTAGATTTTAAGGAGTCTTTCGTAATATCTCTAGAATGGTGCGTTAACAGTTTTAGAAGGGATCGCAAGTTATGTTACGATATGGCATTTAAGGCCCCTTCAAATTTAAAAAAAGTAGTTTTAATAATTGATTTTATGATGATATTTCGAATGTTTGTGAGCGAATGTTTTTGTACTCTTTTGCCTTCCATGATATGTATGTAATTAAACACCTTGTTTGCTTTAGAGTATGACTAACTCATGACTTGTGTGTCATGACGTTTTGTGGTATTCCCGTTATAGTAGCTAATTTTCTATTTTCCCCATCGAGTTTTCCGGATTCATTAAGTCCTAATTACAATATTGAATTATATTAATAGTATTGATATAACATTTTGAAAATATTGAAGATGTTTCTATCAATGTGTATTATTATAATTACTTTTACTCTTGAAATGATAAGGTTGGTTGAGACAATAATTATTTTGGAAGATTATTGATTGACCGTGTGTATAGATGAATGGAATATGGTCCGGGTGCGGTAAAAAAAAAACTCAAATAGTAGATAATTATACTATTTTATTGAGTCAACGTTTCGCCCCACGTTGCAGGGCTTCGTCAGGGCTAAAAAAGATACAAACACTATAGTTACAAAAAGGAAAAAAAGAGAAAAAAACATAAG
>NW_027112495.1:1160186-1230345 GCF_000696795.3 Halyomorpha halys
ATTTAGAAAAACAAGAATAAAAGATATTACAAGAAAAGGGCTTCTGAAATGCAGAAAAAAGTGAAAAAAAGTATTATGAGGATTTTATAATGTTCAAAATGTTTCGATATGTAAGGGAGATGCAGTCTTTATCAACTTTATGATTGACGGAATTCTTTGTCAAATTATTTTGTATACTGTACCAATAAAATGAAGTTAGGACAAAGTGTATTACCTAGTTTATTCATATTTTAAACACTACCTGGCACTCAAAGTGGAAAAAATGTATGGTGGTGACCCTGATAGTCCAATCTCAGGAGTCTTCCCTACACTTGGCGGAGGGAGACATACTTTTTTTTCCTCTCCTAAAGTAAGCCTTCATGTTGTTCTCCAGGCTACAAACAATCTATCCTCATTCCTGAGTTAATATACTTTTTGGCTATTTGTAGAGATCTTCTTTCTCTCTAAGTAATTGCTCACTAGATCCTGAATTATACGTGCCTTGCCAGGCCTGACTGGGCCTTTCCGTTTATGGGGACTTTGGAAGGTTTCCCCTTTCTCTTTGGTCTTTTCATTTATAGGATGATTTTAGCTTCTCTGCTGTCAGGCCCGGTTTCTTTATCAGCATTTTGCTTTCCCCATCATTAATTTGGGGTTATTTGCCTCTGGTAACAATTTTATGTTACCACCGTTCAGTCTCAATTCTTTACTTCCTTCCTTACTCCCTCCATTTATATTGGTAACACCTTTTGTGTAAGAAATTCCATAAAATGGGTGGTTTTTAGAAAACTTTTTTCCCAGTCAGTCTATTACTTTTTATGTCCTCGAGGTCTGGCAGCAGACTAAGCTCTGAGAAGGATATCTAAGGTGGGAATGATCTTCGAGAACGTATCGACGTAGGTTCTTCCTGAATGTTTCGAACACGATCAAAATGTGAAGGATGAGAAATTAACACTTTCGGAATGTGGTACCATGGAAGCATAAAGTAGCTTCTATTAACCTAAAAAGAGTTGAAAATGCAAGCGGTGTGTTTTTACATCAAAATGCCAGATAGTAAGTGTGGTACTCGTATTATTAGCATTATAACTATTTATTTATACATCCATAATATTAAATAAAGGCATTTATAAAACAAGTACTATGTATGTAATTCTGGACCAATTGGATGTCTGTTTCGAGGAAGCCTCAGACTACGTGGAAAAATTCTGGCCAATTTAAATTCAAATCTTCAATCCTGGACTTAAGAAGGGAAAGAGTCTGGACTCTGTGTAGGGTGGGAATTGTGAGGGCTGGCAAGGCGCTTCCACTCTAAGAGTTACAAAGGAGAAAGATAAAAAAGAAGACGAAAGGTATATCTATTTCCACTTAGCAAGCAATGACAGCACCAACTGTGAATTAACATAAATATATAATATACATTATATATTTTAATATAAAAAAGGAAAATTATGAATTACTGCAAAATATCTGTTAAATTATAAATACATTTTTTAAATAAACTTAAAAAAAATTAAAACTTGATAACTTCTTTTAAAATGTTCCTAGAGGTATTATCACTATTACATGAGACAGCTCATATTTCCAATATTAGCAATCTCTGAAAGAATATCAGTTATGACTAAGTGCTGATAGACAAAGATTGCTGTTTTAACTTTCCTAATACCAAGCAATATCAAGTTCTTAATAACAATGAAGTTATAATTTGGATAGGGTCAGGAATATTTTTTGTCTGGTATTTATGGTATGGTGGTTTTCCCTAATTGCTTACTCAAATGGCACGAATTTTTATTATTAGTAAAATGAACTGTCAAATTCATAGGCTTGGGTTGAAATATAAAATTAAATATAATCTGCTTGGGTTGACATAAAATAAAATAATTTTTTAAAAACTAGTTTTATGTTTACTTGTTTATGTAAAAAAAGTGTATTTAATTACTCAGCTGAATTAAATTGAGTTAAGTTTTAATATAATATATACATTAAAATTTAATATATACAATTTTCGAATTAATGCTTATAATAGTTCATCTTTACAAAATTATTGTTAATATTTAACTGCGTGTTATTATTGTATAATAATAAAGATGAATCTTTAGGTCATTATTATCTAAACAACAATGTTCATACTTGAAATTAAAACAGCATGTTCACAATTATTATAAACATAAAAATTCAGTTTTTTTAGATAACAAAAGAAACACACAAGTTCTTCATTATTAATTAATTGTTAGGAATTGATCATATGGCGAGAGGTTTCAAATGGATTTGCCACTAAAACAAATGTAAAATAATGAAACATTAAATGAATTATAAATAAAAATTGATTTAAAAGAAATAAAGTAGAGAAATAAAAATGTTGATAACAATTTCGACAGTGGCAAACCCATTTCAAATACTCTCTTTGCTAACGTCAACTATTGCCGCTGAAGACGTTAATAATCTTACCACCAAAATATTTTGATGATGCACCAAAAAGTGCTTAGTAAGGACTATTTTCGGAAGAGTTCATGCCAAAATAAATGGAAAAATGTTAATTTTTCCTAAATTGGAAAAAATGTTTTGTTTTCCGGCAAAAATGTTAGGTACTCTGTATTTATCTTACTAAGACACCAAAATAATAGCAAATTATCTTATTATATTATACGTATCATTTATAAATTAATTGTATAATGTTACATATCATTATTAAATTATCCTACTTAGATAAAACAAACATAATAGTGAAAAGTATAATTTGACACGTGAACAAAATGAAGAACAGAAAGTATTGTCAACATGTGTGTACTTAAAAATTGTAATAGTAATAACAGTTTAATTTTTCTGTTCAAATATTTTAAATAGTTACAGAAGCAATGTATCGTCAACTTAATTAACCTTTATAAACTTAGTTCTTGCTTAGTATAAAATATAAGAAATATATTTATTGTTATATGAACTCAACGGATTATCTACAACCGATTAAGAATATCTTCATCACTACATTACCTTTATTTTTTAATTTCATTGACAATTAACTTTAATTCATGGTGCAGTAGCAGTTCCAGCATCACCAATTAAAGTAAATAGTGAATGAAATTAAAAAATAAAAGTAAAGTAGTGATGAAAATATTCTTAATTGGCGGTTGATACGATAGGACAATAAAATTACAAACTCTACTGGCTTTCTTCATTTTATTAGATTTAGCTTTAAAAATATTCAAAAAGATAAAAAATGTAGTAATATTGATAAGGATAATAAGAAAAATATAATAAAAGAGTTAAAAAAATAAAAAATTTTTTGTTACGTCGTAATTTTTGTGGTTTATGCCATGGGCTATTGGAAGTTAAATTGTAAGGTTAGGGGTTAGTAACATCTAGTGGCATTATAACTCTCGCAAAACCTAAATTCGGCGTGTTAGAAACTACGAGAATCAATTAAAATTCCAACGATAATAATAAAAAAATACATTATCTTCACTCATTTAAAAATAATTAAACAAATAAAGATGAAATTAAGTAGTCAGAACATTTTAGTTTATCAAAAATTTTAACAGTAATACAGATTTGATTTTTCTGTTCAAATATTTTAAATGTGTTGTATAAATTACCTTGTCTGCAGGTTAACTCATAAAAAGATTATAAAGAGATATCCAAATTATCACAATTATAATAATAAAATGCGTCTGTACCCCTTAACGAAAGAGTTAAGACTGATTTGAAGTGGAGGGGGGTGCCAGTTCAGAGAAGTGAAGGGGTAATTGGGGAAGGGGTAGAGAAGAGAGAAGGGGTAACGGGAAGGTTATTTACTACAGGACAGACACTCCGTTAGCTAGTCCGGTCGTTAGTCCGGTTTATTTATTTTTTTTTTAAAATAATATTCAATAAGAAAAAAATTAATTCTTGAAAGGAAAATAACTTTAGAATAAAGAAGATGCTTTAATAATAACTTGACACTTTGGTGATGAAGCTAAGGCTGGAGTAAGCTATACTTAGTTTTGCGGTGGGTCACCTATTCAAAATAAATCTAGAAATTTGTTAATGTGATAGTTTATTAAATAAACAATATTTCGTTTTAAGAATAGCCTGATTTGTTTATTTTTTCTGGAACTGTCCAGCAGAAACAAAATAGAACGAGAGCAGTAATCATTAAAAAATTAAAAATAATTAATCTAAATATCTATTATTTAAGATACTACTAAATATCAGTCAAAAAGACTAAGTAAAAAATTTCATGAACCAAACTAAGTCCACCTTTGTTAATATATAATTATGTTTTAATAACAATGTTTTATTCTATATCTAGTTCTGGAATTAAAATGGTGGTTTTTCAACTCATGATTCATTTATCAGAAAACAACTAACAAAATGTAGATAAATTTAGACTTCATTTGATATTACTAGTAATAAAGTAGTATTGTATAAAGAATAACAAATGGAGTTTCTGTGGTTTTTTAATACAAAGTATTTTTTTTTTCTAAAACAGAAATAGAAAAGAAGTAAATGCATTATATGAAAGAGAAATATAATTCAAACTGAGCGCTACTTTTTTTTCTACCATGGGTACTTGAAGGTATTAGTGAAATACTCTTATTGAGGTGTTTGTTCTGTTGAAACTCTGACTACAATATCTGGAGGTGAGGGGCCTCCGCAAGATGATTTGTTGTGAACAGATAGATAATTAAATAAATAAAGTATAACATAATAATAAGAAAGAAGGAATGAAGTGAAGAAAGAAAACGATAGGGGGCAGGTGAGAAAAAGTATCTACTGATATAATCGTTCACGATTTATTGAAATGTTTGATCACAATATTACCTTAACACTACAAAATCTAACCTAATCTTGTCAATAATAATCCTGGTCTATTAACTGTTAATTTTCATAGGTTTTGTACTCAAAAATTTATTGAGGCTACAATGTGTTGCCAGATTGTAAAAATCAGATGTGTTTGTAACGGGTCAGATGGGGCCATGGTGTCTTCCACCAGGAAACCGTGGGCAGCAGTATGAGCAGAGCGTTTGCGCGATTGAATAATATTGCATATTAACTTATTGTTATGTCTCGATCTATAAATAATTATCCAAGATTATGAATATTAATGTAACTTTTTATCGATCAAACTACAAAACAGAAATGATATGTTACACCATAAATAAATAGTAATATTATATGCCTCTCGATATCAATATTCGATATGTATGCACCAGGTTACAATCTTCTTCAGGGAGTTCTCAGCTTCCAGAATTCCCTCCTTCGGCGAATAGTCAGAGGAACCACACTCCAACGGGCCAGGAATAAGGTAATCCGTGAGGAGCTCCAATTCCCTTCTGTGCCGGAATACATAGGACGTAGACACATCAACTTCTTTGATGGGCTGAAAGCCTGTGCCAATCCCCTATTCCGAGAAATCGCCCCTCCCCCAAGACCTGGGAGGTGGCAAAGCACAGTCCCCTTGGTCGGCGTCCTCGCCGAGGGAAGGACTTTGGGCTCTGCAGCTTGAAGTCATCACACCATCACCACCAGCCGGAATGTCCCTCACATTCTTTGTAAGCCCCCGGCTATAGAGCCACAAAATATAAAAACTGCCTTCAGCGGACCATGTTTTGGTAATCTTATAATGCCGTAAGGCAAAACAAGAAAAATCGTAAATAAATCTATTATATATTATTTTTATTGTAATTATAATCCGTATTGTATATATATTTATTAATAAATGAGGTTTTGAAAATAAAAAAATTCAGGGAGATCTCACGTCAGTGAGTTGGTCTCTTCCTCTTCTACGTGAATCCTTCCGGCTACTCCTGACATGTCTAAAGATGAAGCTCTTGGGCATTGTAAACACTCACTTCAATGTTCAACTTTATTAGCTCTTCTATAATCCTTTGATAAGCCACTTTGGCTTGGTTTAGCGCCTTTCAAGGATTGAGTCTGCTACTTGTCATCTGCGAAAGCATTTTAGCATTACGCTTCAACATTGTTAGAAGTGTACATAGAAAACAATATTTTTGAAGATACCGTGCTTGAGGAACTCCACAAGTGTTTTGAAAACTTTTAGCCGAACTTCACTATCATAAAAATTTAACTGAGAAATGATTTCAGAAACACTAAATTACAGCTGCTCAGGATATTCAAAATAGACAAATTAGACTGTACAAGATGGCATCAAAGGCCTTTGAGCAATCTACCGATATCAGTGTCGTGGGAGCTTTCCAATTGAAATTGCGATTCACCTCGTTCTATATTTTCATTGAAGGTTACCGCATGGCGATTGTAGATAAATGTGCTTGAAAACTTGTATTTTGACATAACTTTTCGTACAAGTTTGGGCGTAATTAAGAATGAATTTTAAAATATTTTTACTAGATAAAGGAGAAAACTTATTGGGTTGTTCCCCCAATGTTACGTACCCTGGTTGCAGTAGCGGAAATAACGTGGCACATTTCTATAATTTAGAAAACATCGTATCCTCATTTGAAAAAAATATACTAAATGACAATCCTTCTTTTGGAAAGCGGTTTTAGTAATTTTTTAACATGGTATCCTATCGCATCCCGGTGCTCGATTTCTGTAGGTTCTGCGAAGATTCGATATTAGATTTTTTTTAGGTATAATAAAATGTAATTTTTTTATTGTCCTTGCATTTGGCAGTATTTTTGGTTTTCTGTACGCCTTCGTAATATTCTGCTAACTTTGTTATTTGTTATTTCGCAATAAGTACATTTTTGAGGTTTTCCAAAACTAGCGATAGTCACCATGACCAGTTCTATACATGTTTTTCATATTGTTAACAAGTAACGGATCTGTTATCAGTTATTTTCGTTGTATCGTTGTATTTTTTTCGGTACCGTGTATTTTCCCAGTGTTTTACGAGTTGCATAATATGTTCCGGTGGGGGGGGGGGAGGAGCATAAATATGGTGGTAATGGTAATAATCTTTGGAATAGCCACGTTTGAGGCTTCTCTAATAATTTTAGAGAAGAATGCTTTTTGCTTTCTTTGATATCTTCTCCTGATGAGCATTAGAATTAGAATCTATGGTTCAGGAACTTAGGTTAAAACATTGACATTAAACGTATTTTACGGTTTAGAATTACACACTTTTTCATAACCTTGATGATCTATTCGCCTTAACGAAACCCAAGAATTTCCACTTGACGCTAATAGCTTCTGTATTTTTTTTTATTATAAGTGCAGATAAAACAATTAAATATCAATTAATTAGCTAAAGGGACCGATTGACACACAAAGATAACGGTACGTTTTTGTATATACTTTTCGACATTAAGTATAGTAAGAATATCGTTTGTCGTGATTTATTTTACGGTTCACCTTGGCAGATTAAAGTAATGCCATAAATTAATTTATGGATGGTATGTTTGTGACCGCTCTAAAATGTTGTTGTGCGATATTATTTAAGTGATTTCTTTATTAAAAATCTTTTTACCATATTACATGATTGAAATAAAAGCTCATGATTTCCGAGAAGAGTTTTTAAGGAGTATTATTAGGTATTGTGTGTGAAATACCACGTCATTCAATTAAATATAACACTTTGGACCTACAATCTGTTCAAGACACGTGTTATGTTAATCTATAGTTTTTCGACAGTTTGTTGCTTGTTTATATATGCCAATGTTTTCACAAAAAATAAACAAGCAGCGTTACGTTACATGATATCGAATGGCGATTACTTATTCGTGAACTTAAAATCAAATATTCATGGAATTTCGTTTTTTATAAACCGACTGTTTCCCTGGCGGTACGATAGGAGGCGCCGCGCAGTATGGTAGGGCAGACAAAGATGCCTAAAAGTGAAAATGGGTTTTATATTCCAAGTTCTTAAAATCAAAAAACCTACCTATATCCTAGATCTCCTCACTCTTCGTTCATCCATCCACTCATTAAACACCAGATCCCAACCGATTTATTTATATATGCCCTCCTATAGAACCGCCTTCTTTAGCAAATCCTTCGTTGTACGTGCAGCCTCCTTCTGGAATTCTCTTCCATCTCCATTCGCCAGTCCTCATCCATTCTTTCCTTTATACAACACCTTCCTCACATTCCCCCACTTATTTAACATTATAAACACCAGTTACACCAATATCCCAATGTAATTTTCATTTTACTTACTAGAAACTTGTAAATGCTTGCCGGATAAAAATCTTAATATATGAACCATGTATTTATTCTTAGGGGACATATGTTCCAGAATAAAATTATTTTTTCATTTCATTTCAAGATCCATTTATGTTGGCTTCTAATATATATATGGACCTGTCCCCGCGTGTGAAATGAAAGGTATCATAAATATCGGCTGGTATGGTAGATGATAATGATTATTAGAAGTACTACTAGGTAATATATAAGTATTTCGTCCTAGAATTTTATCAGATACTCATTAATTTAATTACCCGAATATCATGTGTCTTTATAAATGTTAAATCAAAAGTAAATCAATTCAATGTATTGGAAGATTATTGATGATTGACCGTGTGTGTAGATGAATGGAATATGATCCGGGTGCGGTCAACAAAAACTCAAATAGTAAATAATCATACTATTTTTATTGAGTCAACGTTTCGCCCCACGTTGCAGGGCTTCGTCAGGGCTAAAAAAAACAATTTAAGAACCGCATTTCCCAGCACAAAACTTCCATCAACTCCTTAATCCACTTGCATCTAAATTATCAGAACACGCATTAAACCAGAATCACACTTTTAATTTCGACAATCCTTCCATTCTTGCCACTGTCCCCAACCACACCAAACGTCTCATCTCGGAGTCCATTTACGTAAATTTAACTGAGAATTCCGTCAATCATAATGTTGATAAAGACTGCATCTCCCTTACATATCGACACATTTTGAACATAATAAAACCCTCATAATTCTTCTTTTCACTTCGTTCTGCATTTCAGAAGCCCACTTTCTTATCATATCTTTTGTTATAAATTCTCACCATTTATTTAATTAATTTTATATTTACTATCCTTCCTGTTTCATTTATATTACCTTCTTAAGTGTACTTATATTAATTACTTTATTATTAATTTTCTATTATAATTTACACTTCACTGTATCCCCACTAATTTGGTATATTGTCTTTCTTAATCACATACACATATTGTATCCCATTATTTTATACTTTATTTCTCCTTTGTTTTTCTATGTATGAGTTGTTTTTTTTTTTTAATATCTCTTCTCCCCCTCTGTTATGTATTTTACCATTTATTGTTTACCTAATTTAAATATTTACTTTAAAATTATTTCCGTTATTGTAGTTTGCTAACTACCATCCCCACTCCTCCCAACACAAACGTATGGATGAAGCACAAGTACTTGCCCAAACTCTCTCTCTGATTTGTGCCCAAAAGCCGACTCTTGGCTAGACGGAAACTAAATTAGACCGACCAGCAATTTGTACCAGCCAATACAAATTACCCATATACACACTTGCTTAGAAGAATGAATTTGAATCATATCAATCAACTTGAAGAATAAATTCTAGCCATAATTTGCCGGAGAAAATATAGTTGAGCTCCTTAACAGAGACAATGACATGTCTAAAAATGCTATTTGTTTGTTTGTCTTTATTTTTATGATGACAAATAAGAATTTACCTCATATATAGTAGAATATAAAGCACCATCAATCCTTTCAAAAATTAGTGTTAAAAAAAAAAATTAAGTATACATTATTCGGAAATAACCAGGAAAATAATTGCCTAATCTGATTGCCACTTCTGACCTAAAAGAACTTTTTGTCGAATCCGAGGACAGTTTAGCTATTTTTCTAATCTAGATACTTTTGAGAAACTCCTAAAACTTTCAGCTGTAATAGAATAGAATTTTTGTTGTATTGTATACGTCTTCCTCCGTCTTAACTTCTGGACCCTAAATTTGTGAATTTAATATATTTTTGAGAGTTAAATCACAAACGATTCTCAAATAAAGTATTCAAAAATTGCCTTGAGATGGGTTTATTTTGAAAAGTATATTTTTTCCAAGTAATGTTCCAGATTGTAGCGAGATGTATGATTCTTTAATAGATCATATTACTAGTTAATGGAAATATTTTGTCTCCTGTTTTTAGCTAAGATTTTGCCTTGTCAACATTCACAGATGAAATCGAATGAAAGAGCCCAACGTATGAAATTTCAACATGAAGTAATTAGAGCTAGACTCACTATTATTTGGCATTTTGCCAATAAATGTATTTATGTCAAATATTAGGAATGGTATTTTTTTTTGAGCCTTTTATCACTTGACTAAGAGTAAACTTCCCAAAATTTACATTCAACTTTTTCATTACCGATTGCGAACATTTATAGCCAATATCTGCATAATTAAAAAAAAAAAAAAGTGACGACTTTATTACTTACCGATCTATCTTTTTCTTGTGGCATTTTCGAAGATTAGGTTCGTAGCGCTGAAGGAGGAAAGACACACTGATATAGAACAATCTGAGCTTGTCAATGGTTTGCGTCATCGTGCGTGCAAACTGTAACCACTCTAAAACCATTTTCGCTTGTGTCTATTCATCGCTTCGGTTTAAGCTAATACCTATTTCAAAAACGTGATAGTCATGTTGTGCAAGAATCTACTGTTTGCCCAAGAGTGATTGACTATTTACTGTCTTGAATTAAGGATTTTCATTGAGTATAGACCAAACTGCTGATGTAAAAATGCCCCTAGTCATTATGAGATTGTTGCAAGTTTTTCGTTAAATAGATAATCCCTAAAAGCGGTAAAAAATGCTTCGTAATCATTATAAAAAATAAATAAAATGGGTTTAACCAATTTATGATGTCATCTGCCAGATGCGTCCTTAAGCAAGATTGTGAGCACTTCAGGATTTAGAGGTCCTCTTGATTAGAGATAGGGCTATTCGAACTTTTTTCCGATTAGCTTTAAGTTAGAAACAATACACTGGTTAATTTATTAATATTTATTTTAATATTTGAGAAATAACAGACATTGAAAAGAAAAATTAAAAATTTACAAGAGGTCCTTTTTTCATTTTTTTTTTAATGAATAAATTCAACAATTACATCTTGAAAATCTATTTATGTGAATGCATCAGTTTCTTTCTACTTCAGTGATAAACTCATCTATCTTGAACCTAATCGTAATTTTCAGTTCATTCTTGTTTTGTGTAAAATTATTAATTACAGCAGTGCTAAAGTGAGATGTGAAAATTCATTTTTTATTGTATACATGTTGCTCTGTGGCAAACGGTGAATATATCGATTGTAGTTCTCTAACCGTTATGTACTTGGTGTGACAGCCAGTTGTCAAGTAAGTTGTCACCAAGGCTTAGTTGTGTGTGTTGTGTTGTTTGTTCTCACTACAGTAACAACGTTTCAAGTTATTTAACCGTAACTAATAAAACAGTAAAAACATATTATTTGTGTTCTCCACTCCCGCGTTCAACAAGGAGTAAGAAATGTTAGTATAAGAGCCCAAGAGGAGAAAAAAGGCAGTTATCTCACCCCAATTTTTGATCACTTAATTGAAAACTAGGTATAATTACTAGTCAAAATTGACAAGTCTGCCAAGTATAGGTAGAGGGAATAAAAAATGGCCGCTGTTTCAAAGCGATAAAAAAATCTAATTTTTTATTGGGAGCTCTACAAAAGTAGGAACAACACAAGGAAACCTAAGATAACTTCATTTAAAGAAGAGTAAATTTGCTAAAATATGAGCCCTAATAGAGTTATTTGCGTTAAATAGTTTTCGAGATATAGCTTTTTAAAAAGTAAAAATGTATGGAACGTACCGAAAGATCAGTAGTTAGTGAATTTATTTTGAAAAAATTATATCTCAAAATCCATTTGACGTACAGATGTCTATTAGCACTCAAATTAAAGCTAGTTTAATGAGCTATAAAGTAGTTTATGATGTTTATCTTCGTAGGAGTAATAGTTTACATGAAATTCGCTAAAATAATTTGATTTACAGTTGTTCGACATTTTAAGAAATTTTGCTTTTTAAAAAGCTATATCTCGAGAACTATTGGACGTAAATAGCTCTTTTAAGGCTAATATTTTAGCAAATTTAATCTTCTTTAAATAATGTTCTCTTAGATTTTCTAGTGTTGTTGGTAGTTTTTAAGTATTCCATATGGAGCTTCGAATGAAAAATTAATGTTTTTTTAAGGTTTTGAAACAGCCGCCATTTTTTATTTCCCCTACCTACCTTGGCAGACATCAATTTTTACTAGTAATTATACATAGTTTTCATTAAAGTAATCAAAAATTGGAGTGAGATAACTACCTTTTTTTCTTCCCAGCTCTTGTACTATATGATGCTCAGTGGATGAATGCACTGGAAAGAACATCTTCTAAAGGGACCATACATTTCTCACTTCATAATAAAGAGTGTCTGTCGCAACTTCTAAAAGCGCACACTGCGATCGTGAACACAAACACCTAAACTAGTTACAGTCTGTTTTGTTTGTTGATAAATAACCGGAATTGGTCAATGCTTGGTTTACCAATGATGTAGTAGTTAGTAGGGCCCTTGGATCGTGGGACTCTGGGAGTTAGTGTTAAGATTGTCCTCTCTTTTGCTTTTGTATTCTTCGATCTTCATAATGTGCGATATATAAGGGCTTATGAAATCTTTAATAGTATGTCATTTTGTTTCAGAATGGTGGATCATAATGTCCAGTTTCGAGAATTATTCTTGGTTGAACTATGACTGGTGCCAAATCTAAAAAAAAAAATAACTGGTTGTGTCATGAGTTTGTGAAAAATGGGCACTTACTAAGGTAAAAAAAATAATAAAGTATGGAAAAGAAAAATACTCAGAAGAATATTTGGACCTGTCTTTAATTAAAGAAACTGGAGGTTCAGATAGAATGATGAACTTAGAATAAATATTCAAGAAAACAGCTCTGGTTTCCTTCGTTGGAAAGAACCAGTTGAGGTGGCTAGAATATGTTGAGCGGACGCCTGTGGGTTGGGCATCCTCGAATTTCTTTAAAAAGTTGAAGGTATATCTTGAAAAGGAAGAACAGGAGGGCATCCACGCTTAAGCTAGAAAGACAACATTGAAAAATAGTGTAAAAAAATGGGAATCCGAGGATGGAGTAGGCTTGACCTGGAAAGAGAAAAGTTTAATGAGATTCTAAGAATATTTTTCCATAATCATTCTGATTGATCATTAATAATTATAAATTAAGTAAGTTTTAGTTGTAAATATTAAAAAATAATGCTATATTATAATACGAATATTTTGTGGCACATCTGACAATTTTTATTTTGCGTTTGAGGTTGTACATAGATTATACCGTCGGTTGGAGTTAATTTGCAACTACTTTAATATCTTTAGGAAAGTCTGTAGAAAGACCTCAGTAAAGAATGGAACCCTTGGCTACAGTACTATCTTTGGGAACACGTGCAATTCTAAGTAAAATGAACACTGTTTTTAACGGTTATTGAGCAGCTAATTAGTTTGATAAAGAGAATAATTAGAGAGTTTTATGTATGCATTTTTCGCTGATAAATCAAAAGATTGACCCACCCTCTTCTGCTCTGGAAGGAGAAAAATTGTTTTTCTTCATATCTCGGAAACTGTTTTTTTTTTATAGCGGACACTACTTACGCATTTTTTTTTTTTTTTTTAAATCTTTATTCGAAAGGTGAATCATATTTTAAAATTTAAGTTATTAATTTATGTTTTCTGAGATCGACATTTTCACCATAATTATATTCTATGGGCTTTGCAAATTCTCTTTGGCACAAATATTACCAGGGGTTCTGTGATTCCGATCCGAGAATGTTTTTTTAAAAAAGGTCCCTAAAACAGTCCTACCAAACATATCAAAGCATTTACAATCTTAAATTTTCATGGGTGTAGGATGGGGGAGAAATTGACAATTCTTCATGTAGGTTTACCTTTATGAAACGACAGTAAAGCCAAGTATAGATGTTCATGTTGATCGTATTGGTATAATACTTCTGTTTATGAGACAATTTTGAAATCTGATTATTCGAAATGTGGAGCGGTTACTGAGAAAATGAAGAGGGGACTGCAAATTCTAAAATAATTGCCAAACAAGCTTTCTGTTTATTATGAATCATTTATATGAATGAAACATTGCACAAGATTTTTATTGTTTGACATCTCATTTAGAATTAAGGGTCAGTCGAACTGATATTAATTATTGTTTCTTAATAATATAATTATAATTATATTTTACCTTTATGATGTAAATATTATTCCTGATTGCTAGGTCAAGAATGCTACTTATTTAATGGGGAAAGAAAACAACTCTTGAAAAATAACAAAATGCTTACCAATATGTCATTATTTTTTAATATATGAAGAAGATGGCCAGGGTTGCAGTTCTTCATATTTTAAATTATACGGCCAACTATTTATGTATATAAATAATGTTTTTATTTTATTGCTAGTTTAATTTAATTACTCATGAGCTGATATTCCTTGTGGTATAAAATACAAGAAAATAAATTACTACAACTTATTTTTCAAGAAACGGGATCTTTGATAACACTATTTATTACATGTCAGTAAATTGTACATCTATCTTCCAAGAAAGAGACAGTAGTTACTGTATTGAATAGTGAAAAGTAAAGAGGATTAGGACTAAATTATAGGTTAGGTAAAACCACTAGTTGAACTAGCAAACATTTTAAGAATTTCATGCATTTCGGCTAAGAAAGTTGTTGAAATTACTTTTCTCTCATCTGTTGCCATTGGAGGTTCTTCATTTCCCTTATTTAATACAAAAATTAAAGGTTAAGCAATTTTATTAATTTTAGCTTATTTATAAAATATAATTTTTACCTTTATTTATCCTATTAATTATTCTAGAGATTTAATATGTTACTAAATTAATATTAATAGTATGTTTCAATACATTTGTTGGAATTCCTTTGTTCATAATATCTTTAAAGCTTTATTTTAAAATTCAAAGTTATAATATATTTTTTTGATGAACGTGCTACTTAAATTGTCTTGTTTATTTGATATCTGTATTCAGTGAACAAATGTTCTCAGATTCCAAAAAGAAAAAAAAATTGATCTGGTACCACATTTGGTTATTATTTTTTTTTAATTGTGGATAATGTAAAACATAACAAAGAAGGTGAAAAATATAAAACTTTCATCTTCTAAATAATTGAAATTTATCATTTATTGAACATTAACACTTTATAAACTCATAAGGAGGCAATGTCTCATTTTTTTTTTTTTTTAGTATGTTTATAAAGTATTAATTTTCAATAGATAAATGTTAATAATTCAGAAAATGAAACTTTTTCATTTTTCACTCCTTATTTAATGTTCTATATTATCCAAATAAAAAAAACAAAATGTTTGTCAAAATAGTGGTACAATACAGAAATAAAAAATAATTTAATTTACAAAACAACAAGATTTTTTTTGTACCTGAATGCAGTTCTACCATTCATTATTATTACTGCCTTTGTAATTTTTTTTTTTCATATTTCAAAATTGTATATTAAGATACCAAAAATTGGTTAAAATTGATATGGTGAGTTTAAGAAATGTAACCATATACATTCTGTACATATATACTGATTATTAAGAAAATATTTTTATTAAATGTGATAAATGTAAATAAGGCTTTAATTAGTTCATTTTATGTTTTAGTTATTGATTGTAATATTTAGATTTCAATTTTAGATCTATGAATATCTGTTCACGTAAGGCTAAAAAAAAGTTAGACTAATCACCAAAAGTTTTACATGAAAATTTATTTACCAACTTGAGTTTAAAAAAAAAATTATTCACACATTCAATTGATAATTTTTATTGTTTTGCTTAACTAGAACAAAATAAAATTTATTATTTTTTTTAACCTGAATTATTAATAGTTTTAATAATAATATTATTGTAATAATAAAATTAAAATCATAGCAATTACTTTTATTGAAAGAAGTTGAAAAATTGATCTTTAGGATTTTTTTTAAAAATAGTTATCCATAAAATTAATTTTCTTGATTTAGAATTTTTTCGATTGGAAACTGAACATAATGGCCAAATCATATATACAGTGGCCTTGGGAAAAGGAAAATATTACAGAAATCTGGAAGTGGCCAATCATATTCTGGCTAAACATTTATGGATGGTGGGCTGAGGAAGCGTCAAGTACTTTCTGGAGAAAATGGTTGTCTAGGCTTCGTGTCATATGTTTCATCAATGCCTCGGCTTGTTTTTGGAGCATGATTTTTGCTATCATCGTTAAATTTTCTCAAGGCGACATAATGGTAAATCTGTTCTCAGTCTTTGGAGCTGGTCCTGGCGTTGTTGGTACATTCAAAATTGTTCAGTGTATCCGCCACAGAAAACCATTAAAGAAAGCCATGGACCTTCTGGATGGTAAATTCATTTTATAATTTTTATATTGATAATTTAATCTTAATTATATTTTTTTAAATTTTTGTTATAAAATTATACAGAAATACAAAGAATGTTGAATGAATTAGCAACAATTTCATGTCCCAATTAACTATAAGGTAATTGTATTTATGAATTATTCCATTTTATTAATATGTTTAAGTTATAAATTAATGAACATTTTGGTTTATAACCAGAATATAAAAGCTGTTGTAGCTAATAATCATTTGATAAGTAGTAGTGGTTAAACTAATAGGTAAACTAGTGGTTAGAAATTCAATAAGTCAGTCTTATATCTTTAATTTGAACACCACAAATCAGATAATTTTGTTCTAGTAAATACAGTTCTTAAAAATAAATAAAATTACCACTTTTGTTTACATAGTAGTGCTATTAGAGAGTATTAATTTCATAAAATAAAAACATGACTAATAACAATAAACAAAAAAACCTGTACCACTACAACCTATAGGTTCAATAATTTGTAAGGAGAGACTGTAGCCAAGGAAGTTAATAATGCATCACTTTAGCAACCTCACAACTGCAGCAGTATTGAATCCAGGTTCGAATGCAGTCTTTTATTATTATTGTTATTGTTATTGAAGGGGTTGACTTTTATTTCATGGTGGCCCTAGGGAATGAGAATTGACCCGCACTATTAGGTTGATTACCTGTAGATAAACTCCCATATATCAGAAACGACCAGGTAGGAGATAATACAAAAAATTAATCTATATGGAAGTATAGTTTCTATGCCAATGGTTGTTCAAGGAGAGGTTTTGTTTTTACTCTGATTAAGGGTAATTAGAGTAAAAAAAAATCCATAATTAATGTAAACTTATTTAGTTGCTGTATGATAATAATTCAGTTATTTACTTAATATATGGTAAAAAGTTGAAAAAAAATAAATAAAAAAAAAGGTGAACAAACCATACTTTGCTCATTATAAAAAGTTTTTTTATGAAGTATTTATTAGAGTGCTACCAATGGGTAGTTACTCTACACGCCTGTAACACTCCATTTTAACTAAGATCAAATTTACTAAATGTATTATATAATATACAGTTGGAAATTTCAATAAAGATATTTTTAAAAAAATGAATTATTTAAGAGCTAAATAACAGTAATGCAAAAAATAACTAAATGTGTTACTAATAAATACTAAATACTATAAATTACAGCATTGTTTTTTGATAATTAGTTTTTTTTTTTTAAGGCAATCCAGAGTTAAGGTTAGGCCAGATGTTTGCCTAACCTTCACTCTGGATTGCCTTAAAAAACAAAAAAAAAAAGACTAATTATCAAATAAACACTGCTGTAATTTATGTTATTTAGTTATGTTATGTGGTATCTACAGGTGACCAACCTATTTTAACCATGGTGGGGGGTCAAGTTTTTCATTTTGTGGGACCACCACTTAATGAAAAAAGTCAATGCCCCAGGCCGGATTTGAACTGGCGCCACCCACAGATTAAATTCCCTATTTTATTGTTATTGTAGTTATTTTACTTTCAATTATTGGATTGTTATAAAAAATCAAACATTGGTGTGTATAGGCAATCATCACCGTTGCTGTGAATTGCTTAAATTCAAAAAGAAAATATTAATTAAAATTCAAACATTTAATATTTTATGTATTTATAAGATAAAATATGGATATTATTTGTATTTTTTAAATATTTAGGTACTGTTTAATGTATTACAATTTACATGACTAATTAATCACGAGCTTATTCATGTTCAACAACAAATAAAAGTTTAGAAAAGATCATTTTTGTTGCTCATAATCATCAAAGTAATTATTAAGATTTCTTTTTAATCTTTACTTTGTAGTTATAAATGAAAAAAAAGCCCAAACACAAAACAAACAGGTTCATAGAGAATATAAGCTGATTAATAATAACTTGGATTGTGATGGATGTAGTTTCTTTATTAATCATAAATATTAAGAATAATAGATATCTTGTAGAAGTAGTTTTTTTTTTTTTCCAGTCATGATGAGTGAAATTGATGAGCCAGAATTGGAACCAATCGTTCGCAATGGGATGAAAAGATGTTGGATAGCATTCTTTCTCTGCCTTTTCTTTGGTTCTTGCATCAGCTTGCACTGGCTGAGTCGACCCTTGATCATACTCTTATTCTATGGAGAAAGAACACGTATTATTGATACTTGGCCTGTTTTGGATGATGATTGGTTCCAGTGGTCTATAACATTCTTGTTTCAGGGAACCAATGTCTGCCTTTGTGGGCACACATTCTACATTTTTGATAATGTTTATTTTTGTATATCCGAGTCCTTGTTATGTCAGCTTAGAGTTCTCAAATACCGCCTCACTCACCTTAAACTTGATGGTAGTGTTGGGTCAGATGCAGCATTAGAGATATGTATCAAACAACACACTCAAATTCTAAAGTAAGTTATCATAATCAAGCTGAGTTAATAATTGGTTTTTAGTATTTTTTGGTGTAAATTTCGAAACATTTTAATGATTTATTCGCAATATGATACATCAGTGTTCATCTTAGATATTTGCTACCTCCTGATAATTATATCATGAGCAGGGCTGCCTTTACCGAAGTGGAAGTCCTAGGCACTTAAGGATAAGGGGACCCTCCAGATCATAGATGAAGCCTTTCAAATTATTTTAGGAACAACTTTAGGTTATCAACAAAATTAAACAACATATTAGCTAATATCATTACTTATTTAATATTTGAAATGTGATAAATTTAAACAAAAAGTTCAAACATTTACCTGAGATACTTTCATTGATTTTTTTTACCCTAAAAATCATGAATTTCTTTTTCCAAGGCTATATACCACTTTACTTTGTGTCCTCATTTTTTATGCTTTAAGTTGTAATGAAATGAAATAGCCTTTTATTTATGTAATAAATTAAAATCATTATAAAATTCAATATAAACATTTAAAGAAGATAGAAGAAAAAAAAATTTACATATAAATAATAGTTGACAAAACATTAACTTCTATCGATTTTCTTTCCATCTTTCTGTATCCTTTCCTGCATAGGCCTTCCCTTTCGGGAGTAATAGTCAGCACTTCCCGGGGTGTCCAGAGGTATAGTCAGTGACCACACTTGGCATCACAAGTGACCACTGAGGTAATGGAACTATTGAAGACCTGACTTTTAAGGTCAATACTTGTTTTTCCCTTCTTTATATGCCTAAGGGACCAAAACTTTTCCAACCGAGTGTCAATCACCTCTGAACCTCTTTTGCTCCTCTATCAGTGAATGATATTAACTGACCCAGGTAAATATATTCTTCAACATAAATATATGCCAACTTATGGTTGTTAATTTCATACTCCTCTTTTATGCCATTTGTCATAAGTTTCATCTTCTGGTAGTTCAGATAAAGACCAACCTCTTCACACAATGCCAGAAGCCGCTTTATCATTTCTCTCAGTTGTTCCATGCCTTTTGCAAAGAGCACAATATCTTCTGCAAAACGTAGGTTGCTCAGCCATTTTCCATTTATTTTGATGCCTACTTCTTTCCATGCAAGATGCCAGAACACCATCTCCAACACAAAAAACAAACAAAATTGGGGATAGCGGATCACCCTGTTGCACACCTCTCTCGATATCAAAGCTTTGTCCTTTCTTTTCAGTCATAATATATGCTGTCATCTCCTTATAAAACTCTGTTATTATCTTAATATATTTGTTCTCTATTCCTATTAATCTTAGTATCTTAAATATTTCTGAATGTATAATACCGTCAAAAGCCTTCCTAAAGTCAAGAAAACAAAGATATAGAGAGAAGTTATATTCATTTGCTTTCTTGATGATTTGGTTTACAGTCTGAATGTGGTCCAATGTTGAAAATCCCTTCCTAAAACCTGCTTGTTCTTCTTCAACACATTCCATTATTCTTTTTTGTTAGCCGTTGTTTGAGAACACTGGTGAAAACTTTTGGCATAGGGACTTTAAACAGAGGGAGATAGGCCGATAATTCTCTATATCATGCTTTAAGTTGTAATAAAGTAATGTTTTTTTGTTTTTTTATACATTGACTTCGAACAGTAGTTCTTAATATAACAAAATATCCCCCACTCCCACTTCGTTGACTCTCTTGATTGAGAATTGACCAACTCCATGTGAATTGGATTGTTTCATGTAAATCACTTGAAAATATGATTCTTTCAGACGGCTCTTTGATTTGATTCCCATTTCAGCTTTCCATCTCTAGCTAAAATCAGTAAATTGAAATTTATCACCAAATTACAACAGTGGTTTTAATTTTTAAAAGATATTTACTGTACTTTCTTAACAATTACATTCATTCATAGGGTATGTGATAAGCTCAAGTTTGCCTCTGAGGGAGTAATCATCTTCCAGTGCATTAACACCGCCATTATGCTTTGCACTGGAATTTTTATCTTAACATTGGTAAATATTTTTTGTTAAATGGTATAAACCAATTATCAAAGAAGTCATAATTATCAATTATCATTTTGATTTATTTTTTAGATGGAACACATTAACTTTAATGTTTTATTGAATTTAGGAGAGATTACTCTTGTTATTATTATAATTTTATATTTTTATTGTTGGTACAGCAATGAAATAACATTCCAGGTAATTTATTTATTTAATTTAGAATTTTAAACTAAACTTTTAACCCACAGTGTGACAGATAGGTCTGTGTGAACTGCCAAAGTAATATGTATAATTTAGTACTAGCACCAATTTGATAAGTGAGGTAGTTATTTTTTAACTTTTATCTTGATTAAAAAAAACTCAAAAAACCAAGAAAATCATCAGCAGCGTATAATTATGGGGCAAAAGAATACAGTATGCCCCTTACCATTCAATATTTCATTTGTTTTATTTTTGCCAATAATAATGATAGTAGTCTAAGGAGTATAAAATATACTCTCAAGTAGCTTTAACGTGAGATAGTGCCCTTCTTAAGGCAGGGAGAGCTATATTACCGTTTCTTTTTTAATACAGCTATAGTCAGCTGTTAGAGCAATAAGGACCACTCCTAGAGAGATGATATATAATAATAGACTAACACAGAACTTTGAGAAACTCAGAGGGTGGGCTCTCCCTCCTCACAGTGAAACAATTGAGATATACTACTAAATATTACTACTAATATACTACTTGATATACTCTTACATTTTATTTCTTATTAGCATTTACTTACTGCAATTTATGTAGGAAAATTTCCAATGTTTCTACTTATATAATTAATATGCTTATTTGGGTTTTATTGGTAGTGTTCTGAATTGGCTACTTATGCTTACATGATGGACTGGACAGATGGCACATTTGATCAGAAGAAAAAACTTCTCAATTTGATGACTATGCCAATGCATCCAGTAATATTTGGTGGAATTGTTGAAATAAATTTGAATACTTTCATAAATGTAATTATTTTTATATTTACCTATTATATCTCTGATGTTTTTTTTTTCAGGGATTAGTTAGCATAAAAATGATAAAGCCGATACTAATAAGTGTCATCCCAAAAGTTAGGTCTCCTATTTTTTTACAGATATAAAATTCTGTTTATTTTCTACAATATTTATGTAATTTTAAAGTTTGAACAAATGCTAACGTAACGTTATCACTTCAATTGATACATTTTTTATGACACTATGACAGTTCTTGCACACTCATGTCATCTTCTACCTTATAGTGACAGCTAAATGGTTCCAAAGGTTGGATCTGGATATAAAAATTCCATCAAATTCAATCTGTCAATATTATTTTTCTGTGATATAAATATCCTCAAATTGTTTTATTAATTGAAAATTCCTTAATAATAATTCCCTGTTTAGGTAATGAAGACTGCATTTTCATATTACAATTTTTTGGCTGCTGCCGATGCAGGAGGCGATCATGCGAAGTAAATATATTTACTTAATGAATTATTATTTTTCCTTGTAGAACTATCTTTTTCTTCAATGTTCAATGTAGTATTATAATAAATCTAATTCAAGTGATATTGGAGTGATGTGATTCTTTATAAAAATACAATCTCTTTAATTTTATTTTCCCTTTCTTATCCATTCTATTATTATTATTTTAAAACTTTATTAATATGTTATACATTACTGACACTACTTTTTATTATCATTCATTGCATAAATGACCTTTCAGACCATGTTTATATAATTCATAAAAATGTTGAAAAAATCACTAGATTGATAACATAAAACTGTACAATAAAAGGGAGATGATCCAGCTATGGTCAAAAAACAACTCAAACAGTACAAAACATATTTAATAAGAGCCAAAAATTCGCTCCACTTTACAGAGCTTCATCAGAGCTAAAATCAATGTGCAATATGCAAGAACAAAATATGTGATAAATATAGATAAAAAATATTAAAAGAAGATATAAAATATTAAAATATGAAATATGTAAAAATGAGCAAAGTACATTAAAGAAACATAGATAAGATGCACAAAGATAAATAAAAAAGGAATACAATAATAAATGTTACAAATAGAATGAACGGGTGGAGTAATAAGAAATAGAATAATAATAGGTAGGAAAAATAAAACCAAAAATTGTAGAACTAAAAGATGGAAAATAAAAGAAGTAAGGCAAGAGTAAATAAATCAAGGGGCAAGATAAAGAATGAGAAAAAGGAACATGAAGAACAAACCAGGACACCAAGCTTATATATAGAAAGAAAGCCAAACAAATAAAAAGACAAAGGAGAAATAAGGTCAGCAATATGATTTTAATACTTTAAGAAATCAACATGCTATTCTAAAGACATCTCGTCTCAACTATCGTTTTATAGAATACCTATGTAATTTTTTTTCTGAATTTAAGAATTGGATGAAGTATTAATTTTATTATTTTTAAAATGGTATAAAGTGTTTTTCTAGTTATTATATATTGATCACTAGTTATTATAGCTTAAGTGAGCACATGTAGGTTTCAGAAATCACCGTACTTTTATTTAACACAGCTAATTCATTGTGTTTTATCAAAATACTTCTCAGATATTAATTAAATAGAATGATCTTTAAAGGTTTGGTTTAAAATAGTACAATAAGTCTCAATCATTTTCATTCCAAAACAGTTGGAAATTTTGAAACAAAAATCTAATCGTTTTAGTTCTTAGTAGATTTACAACACATTTATACTAAATGGCTCATATATCAGAATATTTTTAAAGACAAACTGCGAAATAATCAATATTATTTATTTTTTTCATAATCCAGAAGGGTGTAAGGAGGACATAATTTTTCTTCGGTGATAATTTTTTCATTACTGATTTTGCAGTTTTTCCTTTGAGTGGACTTGTAAGTTTTAAATGTGCTCTTAATTAAGATGATGATAAAATAATTTATTTAAATGATAAAATACAGATCTTTATTACTTGTGCTAAAATTTTTTTAAGTTAATATAAAGAAAGAGTTATAAATCACTATTACGGAGTAAGTGCAAATAAATAATGTATGTATAATAATTACAAATAATATGTGTAAAATTACATATTATTTGTAGTATGAAGGAGATAAAGAGAATATAATGTTTTTTCTATTTTTATTCAAATGTTTTTAATTTGTGATTTTTCAGTTTTTTCTTTGGATGGATTTGTAAGTTTTATTTATTTCTAATAAAGATCATACTTCAGATAAAAGATACAATACACATATTTCTTATGTGATGAACAATGTGTAAGTTAATATAAATTAATGATTAGAAATCACTATTATGTGGTATGTACAGTTAAGTAACATATCCATACTAATTTGATATAATATATGTACAATTATTTGTAATGCAATTAACGTTAAATTGTTGGAATAAAAGGGTGAGCTTTATTTCATATAACAAAATTAATTAAACATGATCTTCTTTCTAGTTATTGGTAAAATATTTTATTTTAGTTAATAAAATTTCAGTTGATGGCTATAATTATATTGACTAAACATAAAAAATAATTAGATTTATCAAATAGTTAAAACTTATAAGCTTGTGAAAAGTTGATGTATTGACTATAGCAAGTAGGAAAAAATAAACCTGAAACATCAGTGTCAAGTATGTTACGAAACAATATATTATATACAAATGAACGGAAGTTTTTAATGTTGGTAACCTAATTTATTGTTAATTAAACATCGTCCTAATACACATCTCATGAAGATGTTGCCAAAAGTATATGTAAAGAATATTTGACTTAAAATAAATTATTAAGTATTTGCTATTTTACATAAAAAACATAACCTATAAGTAATATTTTATTACACATTTTTCCCAGTTATAAGCATTAAAGGTTCCAAAGTGTTCTGATTTAAATTTTGGTTTGTATTGATTAAATATGAAACTAGTTAAATATTTTTTTAATCTCTCCATTTATGTTATCAAACAGAGAACTTTAAATTGCTGTTTCAAGTTAGAAGTGACCCATATGTTCAACTCGATCTATCAATTCTTAATATAATAGTTTTCCAAGAAACGGGATGGTAATTTTGTAAATTGTTCTTTGCAAGAACAGAAAGAAAAACAAATAAACGAAAATCAATACTGGGGAAACTTACTTCATTTTTTTCTTATACATATATTTTTCTTTTCCCTACAGAAATAATGCAGGGATTTCTTCATACTTTTGGATATATTAGAAACTTATTTTATGATGTATAAAACTTTAATGTTGGATTGATACAAAGTTATTTATTAGAGAGAATGAAAACTTAAATAGAATGAGTATATACTATAAATTTATCTGGTTATTCAATATATAAATGAAGATAAAAAATTTATAAAACTAACAGAAAATAAAATAAAAAAAACTAATAAAATAAAAAGTAGATGATCAATAAAAAGAAAATGAATATTAATATAATATTATCATTTCTAATCTTTTCCGTTACTATGGTGTTTCCATTACAATCAGTATGAGTGTCATAATTTTCCTTGTGTATTGTTGTGATTATTTTTTACAGTATCACACATTAAGATAAGTTTAATTGTTCTCAATATGTACTTTGTTAAATTTTATTATTATGTTACAAGGGTATAATAATAGAGTCAATTTATTCACAAAAATATTTTATACGAACTTTTGTTTTTATTAGGAGACTATTATTGATATTAAAATTCTCTTAATATCTGCAATTAACAAGAAAAGCCAGAAGAAAGAAGGTTGAATAAGATAAAGATAAAAATTAATTTTTAAAAATTTATAAAAAATAATAAATAATTTTATTTTAAATGCATTTCGATTACTACAATTTTCTGTATATTCATTAGTATATCTGTTACTGCTTTGTATTATAATGTTATTGTAACACTAAATAAACAAAAGTAAATAATTTGGTAGTTTTTTAGTAACCTTCATCCACTTAATTTTTTATTTTTGTCACCTTTCCTACATTGGTACATTTGGACCTCTAGTACTCTTCCAGTTATACCTCTTTGTGTTTTTATCTTAAAATGCATGCATTAATATAAACTTGAAAACTTCAACTAACTAGTACATGAGGTTTCTCAAAAACTATACTTAGTTGTTTTGTTTTAATATAAATTCATTTAAAATGCAATTAGTGAACTATTGTTTCTAAACCCTAGAACTTGATAGTTTATACAAACCTAATTAATTTCTTAACAATAACAACTTTGTCCTTGAATTCTTGAAATGGAAAGAAAAAATATGAATAATTATATAGTAACTATAGTATGCTTTAATTTCATACCATTGAAAAATCCATATAATTATTTACAATGCATTGAAATAATGTATTTTTTTATATTTCACAGTTCTTTTATTTATTTTTTGTAACTGAGAGTTTTCAATATTCAGAGTGTGTCATTCGCTTAAATATTTTAGATATTTGAATGAATGTTCTACAGTTGGTGTTGTCACAGATTTGGTAGATTGATAAGTTGATGTAAGAAAATGTTTCAATATCTCAAGGAAATGATAACACTAAAAATAATGAGGAGGAAATTTAAATACAACACCAAATCGTTAACCACAATTATAGGGATAGCCTTTCTCATCTTACTTTAAAACATTTACTAATAGCTTGCACTAGTTGTTTTTCTTTTAAAGGAAAAAAAACCTTCATTACTTCTTATCTCTTTATTTAATATTCGAGACAACGTTTCAGACATCCATCCATCATCTAGTCCAATCTACATATTATTATATTAGAAAAAGTTAGATTTTAACAACCTTTACATTTTCTCTTAAATTGTAAATTAAACTCTTGTTCACAATTATTATATATTGTTTATTGGTAACAATCATTACATCAATTGAGAAAAGCCAATTATTTTTACATATTTATGTTTTTTTTTTCTTTTGGCTCTACAGATCTTGGAGATCTTTGGCTGCCTGAACTAGTCTTTTCCATGTCTGTCTCTTTTCGGCTACTGCTTTCGCTCTTTCACATCTTTGATAATTCTGTCTATTCATCTGGTATTTGGCCCACATGGTCTCTTGCCAACTATAGTGGCATTCATAGTTGTTTAGAGGTGTCCTGATGGATTGCTTCAAGCCACTTGTTCCATCTATCATGGGATCCTTGCCTTCATATCATGAGATATTGACTGAATAGTCTACAAGTAGTTCACTATTAGTTCTTCTCCTCCATGTGTTAAGGCTTTGATCACAGATTCCATTTGTAATTATTTGTATGGAGTACTTTCCTTTCGCTTCTTCGTACTTTCCTATCTCTAGATTCTGCTTTTTAGGGTACCTGTTAGAGTCTAGGTTTCACAGCCATATATCAGAGCTGGCTTTATCGTGGCATTGTACAACCTTAGTTCAAGATTTTTGGCGATTTCAGCATTCCTTACAATGATAAGAAGGTTCTGCACACAGTTATATACCAGTCTATTTATCATTCATTGAGGTTATTGTGGATCTGAGGTATTTGAAATGGTCTACTTTAGGAAAAAATTTGCCATCGAGGCAGACTATGTTATGGTGGATTGTTTTGGGTTTAAAGTTATAGACTTTGTTTTATCTTCCTTTACTTGCAAGCCGATTACCTCTGCTTCTCTTATTAGAGTCTTTCCATGTCATCTTGGTTATTTTTTAACATGTTTATGTAATTACCTTAATTATTTTATGTTTCAAATTTCCCCTTTAAGGTATTTGTCTTGTTCTAAAATCAAAAATAATTAGGAGGAAACTTAAATATAACACCTGACGTTTTACCCCAAATATTGGGGCTTTCTTATCTTACCATGAAAATGTTTACAATTAGCGAGTAGAGCCTTTGAAAAAATTTGCTAATATCAAACTATATTATAAAATTAGGTAAAACTAGGAATTGACATTAAGATAACATCATTAATAATTACAGGAATTATTCTTCTTGTAATTATTATTTATTATCTTGTTTCCTGGCCCAACTCTCTGAGTTGCAGTTTGGGTAAATATTTAGTTATATCACATTACATTTAATAGTTAGTCGCTAAAACTAGAAGTCAACGTTGTTATTTTTTAACACCGATTCATAAAACTAAGAAGTTAAATGTAATTATTTCAAATGATATACTCAAAAATCTCCTATTACTTGGAATAAAATGTAACACTTCTTTCATCATTCATTTAAATAAAAATTTTCAATATAAACACAAAAACCCATAAAATTTAGTATTTAAAATTAAAATTTTAAGGTTTATAGCACAAAGACGAAATTATTGAAATTACATACATATTGAGGGATTCAAAGGTTTGTCCTCAATCTACATATAATAAATCTATTTTCTGATTAATATTCACTTATTCCTAATAAAATTATGAAAGTCATTGTTATACTGTTTCTTTGTTGTTTTTTCACTATATTATGGATCTTATTTTGTTTTTTGTTTTCAGTCCTGATGAAGACTTGAAATTTAGGCCAAAACGTCGGGAAAAATAAAATAAGTTTCATTTATTTAGGTTTACTGTCACTCTAATGACTGTATCCCCAACCATATTTTTTTTACAAGAAATAAATTCATAAGCATTAGCTGTGGATATTCACATAATTGAACAATATGTATCAGAAGATATTTTTACACACATGAGAAGTTAGATTCAATCTGGATTCATAAAAAACAACTACTCAATTTTAAAGAAAGGATCCAACACACAACATTGAATATTCAGTTGTTATTGAACTTCAGGCAATAAGAAAAAATGAAAACTTTTTGTAAACAAGAGAAGAAATTGATTTGGGTAACTTTGACTGAGCTTAAACTGTTTGCTTAGTTTATTCAAGGGTAAATCAATTTCTGACTGGCATATTTTTCTAAGCTTTCTTCTTTACAATTCTCTTAGTATGAAAGCTATTCAGAATAGAAGTTGAAGTCGTTTAAAAAAAGTAAGTATTTTTAGTAAGTTGTAGTATGTATTAAAGAAAATTTAATATATTTTTTTTATGTTACTAACCCAAGAACAGACGATGGGCTGGCCTTTTAATAGAAAAGAAATATCTGAAATTTGGAAGTGGCCTCACATTTTCTGGTTGAACATTTTTGGCTGGTGGGCTGAGCATGCCAAAACAGAATTCCTTAGAACGTGGCTTTCTAGATACAGGTTCATCCTCTGTGTTTACTTCACTATCGTCACCTCCATGATGTTGATTGCTGTTGGAGTCAGGTGTGTCCAAGGTGGTATCTTGGACAACATGTTCACTGTATTCGGAGCCTGCCCAGGAATTGTTGGAATCTTTAAGGTTTATTGCCTCATCCTGTTCTCTAAGCCATTGAAGAATGCAATGGAAGGCATTGATGGTAATGTAGAAGTTATTATTGAATATACTCATTATTGTAAAATGGGGTCACTTTAGTTCAAACCACAAATACTAAGCTGGTTTGTACTAATTTCACCATGTAGTACTAAAGTGACCCTATTTTATGTTAGTTTATATATTTTAAAGTTTTTATTTCATAAATATTAAAATATTAAATTATTTTTTCTTTGATACTTATTATTACTTATGAGCTATGTTTTACATTTTGTTAAACAAATAAATTAAAAACTAAAAATAAAGAAAAAACCCTAAACAGTTTTGAAGTAAAATAAAGATCATTATTGATGATTTTTACAGCAATATATGTTGAGATATGTTATGTTTATATCTATAAATTTTTTTTTGTATAATTTCCTATTTACATCATCAAAGGGTATAAAGATTTACTGCAAGAATAAAAGAAATTATGAGCCAATTTATATATGTATTCATGTACAGTATTTAGTTCTGAATTTATCTTTGGCATTCTTGAGTAATATGAAAAGTTGTAAATAATTGTAAGGTGTACTGGAATAATTTTAGTTTTTTTAATTTGTTAAATTAGTGAAGCTCCATATAAGAAAAGCATATGTTATGATAGTTTTTAGTACTCATTTATAGAGGATCAATTTATTTCTGGGAGATAGTTTCGATTTTTTATTATGGAAATATTGTGTACATTATTTTACTAGTATTTTCTAATTTTAAGTTAATATGTTGGCTAAATTACAGTTTGTTATCTAACACAGCTCCTAAATATTTTACAGATTAGGTACAAGGGATAGAAATATTATTTAAACATATGATCAAGGAAAGAATGAGTCATCTTTTTGGGAAAATTATGGCTTCTGTTTTTTTAATGTTTAGATATAGTCCCCATTTTTTAAGGTACATATAGGTTTTTGTTAGAGTTTCTTTTAGTCTACTAGAGATTGTGTAAATTCTGTAAGAAGATAAGTGTAATACTGTATCATCGGTAAAAAGATAATTATTAACATTGTTAGTTTTCTTATAGTTGTTTATGAATAATATTGGACTTATCAGCATCCTTGTAGAAGACTGGCAATTGACTTATTTTTAGTAATTGTACAATACATCATCTGTACAAAAATCTATATATTAAAGCCAACATCAAATTTTTATTTTAAAAAAAATACTTGAACTGTCAAAATATCTGTCATTTTAATAATTTAACCCTTTGAAAAAAAAATTTAATATTATTTGAAATTTCATGTAACTCTACAAATTTTACTTTCAAATTAATTAATTTCTTTACTTTTTTAACCGCAATTTTTCAAAATAGTTAGCAGTTAAAAAATATTAGACGGAAATAAAATATTGTTAACAGCTGATCTCTGGTAAATGAAGACAAAAATCCTTGGCTACATTCAATTCTACATTAACTCAAGCAGTGAAAAACTGACAAAATCCATTCTGTTAACTTTAGTGTTTGATAATTTATTTTTATCATCATTACTGTAACATTTTTTATCATTACTAAAAGAAAAAGAAATTTGTTAAATTATATATTTTAAACTAGTTTAAATGTATTAATAAGATATTCCTCAAATTCAATCATAAAAAACAACATAGTACATCAGAAAAATTATAAAATAGCAGAACATCTGTCTTACCAACAAACAAACAAATCGCTGGAATTCTATTAAATATTTTGTTTTGTTTTAGAATTGTTCCTCGATAGCAAAGACCCTAACGAAACCAAAATGATTCGAAATACACTGAAGAGAGTCTGGATCATATTCACCTTCTATCTTATTATGGGCTCTTGCATTTCTATGCATTGGGTTGTCAGGCCAGTTATCAGTGCTATTTTCTTCGGGGAAAAAACTCGTATCGTAGATACATGGCCTCCTTTTATCGACACATGGCCCCAATTCTTCTTTTCCTTCTGCTACCAGTTGCCAATGATTTTGGGTTTGGGACATGCATTTTATATTTTCGACAACATCTACTTCTGCATTTCGGAATGCATCCTGTGCAACCTCGCTGTTCTACAATACAGATTGAACAGAATGAAGTTGAAAGAGAAACAAGGGCGATCAGTAGACTTGGTTCACAGCATTGAATATTACTCTAAAATTCTGAGGTAAGTATCCTCAGTATCATGTCAGGTGTCAGTGTAAAAAACATACTCCAGCAGTGGGAACTTCCAAACTCACTTACACAAAATGCTAAAAGTTTGTATGTACCCAACCTCCTCTGAAAATAAACTGTTGGTGGGTTTGTTTATTATTTGGAGGGTTATCCCTTTTGAGAGAGTGGAAGTTGAGAGCATTGAATTTTTAATTTCCTCTGCTGGAACATGTTTTGTACAGGAGTAGCTTATGTCAAGTATGTCTTACAATTTTACAATAAAGTTCAACTGTTGATGTTTATAGAACATGCACATATCTTCGCGACTCTTCCTCTGCTGTCATCATTTTTCAGTGTATAATCACAGTTACTATTCTTTGCAGTGGTGTATTCATTATTACAATGGTGAGTAGTATTCAAAATAATCTCAATTCCTACCTAAATCAGTGATTGTACTTTATGATTCCACCTTTTGCATACAGGCTGAGCATACTGATGTGAATGTGCTTATGAATCTTGGTGAAGAGAGTACTGTTGTGGTGTTTGTTCTATACTTTTATTGCTGGTACAGTAATGAGATAAGATTCCAGGTATTAATTGTTAATAATTTTATAACACATTACGTTTATTTCTCATTTTTAATTTAACTCGTTGATTAGTGCCAAGATGTATGTAATGCTGCATACATGTCGGACTGGACCAATGGCACAGAAGAAAACAAAAAGAGCTTACTGGTTTTGATGACCAGGACTGCAAAGCCAGTTATGTTTGGCGGAATACTTGAAATAGATTTGAGCACCTTTTTTACAGTAAGTATCAATGTTTTATTATTACTGTTTCCATCACACTTACCATGGTAACACATTTCTGTTGTATCTAAAACTCTTAGTGATTCACTAACTAATATTAATAAAGTAACAACTTAGATAATTTTTTCACCCATAAATCCTTAATGATACAGTCTAGAGAAAATGTTATAGTATAAGAAATTAAAATTTTCTGTGAAATGAGTACTATAGTTTATTAGTTTGGTGAAATAGTATGTCATAAACCGTTAATCGGCTTCAATATTTTTCAAATTGAGGTAGCTATATATACTCCTTTGCTTGAATAGTGGCACATCTGACAATTTTTATGTTTGAGGTTGTCCATAGATTGGACTGGAGTTAATTTGCAACTACTCTTATAGCTTTAGGAAAGTCTGTAGAAAGACCTCAGTAAAGAATGTAACTGTAGTCTACAGTACTATATTTGGAATATGTCCAGTTCTAAGTAAAATCAACACTTTTTAATGGTTATTGAGCAGCTAATTAGTTTGATAAAGAGAATAATTAGAGAATTTTATGTATGTTTTTTGGCTGATAAATCATAAGATGGACCCACACTCCTCTGCTCTGGGAGGGGAAAAATATTTTTTCCTGAGATTCTGATCGGAGAATGTTTTTAAAAAAGGTCCCTAAAACAGTTCAACCAAATATATACAAGAATTTAAAGTCTTAAATTTTCTGGGATGTAGGATGGGGGAGAGATTGACAATTCTTTATATAGGTTTATCAGGGCCCCTCTGAAATGACAGAAAAATTAAAAAACAAAACAAATGAAAAAGAAGGACGTTCAGATTGATCGTGTAGGGATAGTGCTAATGGATTTCCGAGAAAATTTTTTAATCCGATAATTCGAAATTTGAATTGGAGCGGTTACTGAGGAAGTGAAGAGGAGGCTGTAAATGCCAAAATAAGGGCCCAACGAGGTTTCTGTTTATTACGAATCGAAATAGACAATGCACAAGATTTTTATTGCTTGGCATCTCATGTACAATCAGACTGATATTACAGGTGTCTTCGTATTACAATTCAGTTTTACTATTGAATGATTGCCACCCCGAGTGAATTTTTTGTAGTCCTTTGAGGAATTCACGTGTAACACAAGTGCGTCCCCCTCATAAAATTCGTAGATTCACCACTAGTACGCAATTCTCATAGTTGTATGCATTATTATTTTGAATTAAATTTAAATGAGAATGTTGTTCTTGATTTTATTGTTTTGTTTTTTTCAGGTTTTAAAAGCAACATTTAGCTATTACAACTTTTTGATCGCCTGCGTCAGTAACAAGTAAATGGGAATCTACTGACGTACGAAGATAAACAAATGCACGAAGTAGCACTCTTTAATCATTATTGGATTGAAGCTTCTTCATATCACATTATAACATTACTGTTTAGATGAAAATTTGTTCAATAATACTTAACCCTATGAATAAAATCCTCCATCATGAAAAAATGACTTGATATTGCAGATTAACATTTTGGTTTTAAAATGACTTACTACAATCGTTGAAGAATCAAGACTTACCCGAGAAAGGAAGGTTTTATTTTTATTGTTCAAGTTTTTCATTTCGTAATTGACCTCATGATGAACCAAGCTGAGTGTCCATTTTCTAGGGACATTGCCAAACTAACTATTGGATCTTGGAGCAGACCACATACAGAGTAAGAGCAATTACTCTTACCCATGAATTCACCACCCAACGTAAAAATAAAGTAGAAATCATCAATTGTAAGCTTCCAGAGTATTAAACAAAAATTTCAAGAACCTAATTTTTGTGCAGCTAGTCTCCCTGACGTTCTCAGTACTAACTTTGTCAGGGTTAAGAAGTTTAAGATTAACGCCTTTAACAGCGTCTGGGTGTTCCCATGAGTGTTCCAGCAGCTGCAGGATTACTAAGCCATAGCAACTTATATAATCCCGTATATCCTACTCCTAGGACAGGTTTGAATAGTTTCCAGACAGGAGGTTCCAAAAAGATGGGATGCCCTCAAGGATCAGTTCTTTATCAGGCGCTTAGGAATCTAATATATTGGTTTTGAAATGTATTTAAATTATACCTAAAAACTTAATCCCTAAATACGGGTTCTGGCACGTCGTTTCTGAATTTTTATTGGATGCTGGGTTGTCAACGCACCGGAGAGGGCTCTGGTGTAAGGGTCCTGAACAGTGGTTTTGTTTTTTGCAGTAGAGAGTTGAGAGACTTTTTGAGAGTCAAAAGGCATCAATACTGCTTTTCATTTATATTCTCAGTGTCACCAATGTGAGTGGGTAGGTAGGAATGGAATACAGAAGCTAGGATGATAGTAACCGAGAATGCATTATTCTTAATTTCGGAACGGTTATAACGCTGAAGGGAACGGTTAAAAATTTATTGATATTTTCTTGAATTGTTAAATTTTTAAATATTCCTATATGCATAGTTTTATTAATATCCATACCTCACTCCTTAATCATCAAGTAAGTTTATTCAGCTGTGGGATGTCGTGTGCTGTTGCTATTAGTTTTTAACAAATGTTTTACAGTCGTAGGTGATATGGGCTGAATTTCACCATGATTGTTATAATATAAACTTTTTTATTTTGTTCTATAAGTGTTATTTGTTATGAGAGTTTTGGCATTAGAAGGAGGTCAGATGAAAGATAAATGCTAAGGCTTTATCCCATCAACAACCAAATCGAAGATGTTTGAATTAGTCTCCTTCCTTGAATTTTGCAGAACATGACGGTAGTATTTAGCATAAATTAAAATGTGTTTACAGCAGCAAAATTTATTCATTCTGGCATGCGTGGGTACGCTTCATACACTTTGTTTGCTCAGCTGTATTTGGTATCATTAACCCTCTTTTGGCGTGAATCAATGATTCTATAGAGTTTTGTTCTCTGAGATTGAACGAGTTCACCTCAATATAACCAACTCCTGGATATAGTATTTTCTTGTATACCTTTATTAATAAACTCATAAATTTTGACAGATCAATACTGGTAATATGGAACACTGAAATAACGTAGGCTAATAAGCCAATAAATCATTTTTCAATTTTTGACCTATAATTTAGTTTTAAAACATCGATCTGTTTCTTCATTTATCCCAGATCTGCTGTCAGATGCCACTATGGTCGAATGGCGTGGTTGAGATTCGTTCTGGGAAGTGTTGGATCCTCTTCAAGCACTCCCAGCAATTCATCAGTCAAATATTAGATTCCTAAGCGCCGGATAAAGGACTGATCCTTGAAGGCATCCCGTCTTTTTGGAACCTCCTGTCTCGAAACTTTTCAAATTCCTGTCCTAGTAGGTACTTACGGAATCATATAAGTTGCTATGGCTTAGTACTTCTGCAGCTGCTGGAACACTCATGGTCCCCAGACGCTGTTAAAGGCGGAGGATAGATATATCAAATTGTCTTTGGTCGAGCCTTACTACCGTGGGTGATTTGTCTTTATAACAACCGTTCTTAGGTTTTCTGTCCTCTTTCTTCTTTCTGTCCCCTTTTCTTTCTTGTTCTTTTTTTGTCTAACCTGGCAAAAGGGTACTGCCGCAAAATTGTACGTCCTTTTCTCTGCTTAAACCAGGCCAGATGCCTTCGCGAGTCTGGATATCGGAGTACGAATCAAGCGTCTCGCAAAGTTTAGGATCTATAAGATACGGTCTTTCCCAAAGGTGAGGAATCGTATCCTGTCCAGTGTATCACATCTCCATATGATGCGATACGCGGTCTCATCATCCTTTCTGCAAAACCTGCAGATTGGTGACTCTTTCATAGAGATGCTTGTTCAGCTGACAGTGTCCTGTATATAGTCCTGTCACCCGTTTTAAGAGTCGATTTGCCAGGGACCATCCTGAATGATATATTTCAGGAATTTTTAGTAGGCTCTTCGACGATGAACTAGTGTTTAGATATATTATCACATGTCGCAGATTCATTACATCGTGGTACCGGTTATTAACGACACTGGAAACTCTAGGCTTCCTCTCTTCACTGCTAAGAGCTATAAACCCTGGACCTATGAGCTTACAGCAGGTCGGTATCTTGAATTCCATTAAGTTGTAATATTGAGAATTCGAAAAAATCTGCCATAACTCACCAACGGCCTTTTTGTTTAGTTTGAAAAAGTTTATCTTATTCATAGAAGGCCCTCTTTACCATCTTCTTTCACCACGTTAAACTTATGTTGAGGGAGCAATCTCGAATTTTGCATCATTGGCCATTTCATTACAATTTTCTGTGGGAATGATTTTATTACTTGCTGCACACTACATATGTTCTTGATGTGCTTTTCGACCTACCACTTAGAGCAACGAGGAACGTCAAGGTAGTCGCTAGTTACCTACTACCACCATCATCCAACCAAACTTTCCATTTCCAAGAATTAGAGCCAATGAGGAGAAAACGACCGGAGATTGACCATTAGAGTGGAACCAACTTCGCGGAAACTGTTTTTCATAGAAACCAGTTTTACTGAACTCCATCCCTCTCCTCCAACTTTGGTTTCTTCCTAAGTGTTTGCTTGGCCTATAACCCATTTCAACGAACAATACATGATAATACTATACAATAAAAATCCTAGATAATAAAATACAATACAATGAAAATCCTTGTATTTGGAGAACGGAATCCAATTTATGATGTCCACTGGGATCTTGACCAATCCACTGATTCAATTACAAGGATCAAGACCAATCACACAGTCAATTTTGACGTTCGGAGGGGAGGGGAGGAGGGGTCTGCGATGGAAGAGATATTACTATGACTTTACTAAGTTCTTTATCGAGTTCTATTAAATTTTATCCTCTTCATGTTTTTTTGGAACTGTTTTCAAGTAATTACAAATATGAAGATATGAGCAAAAATTTGAAAACAATATATTTTGCGCATCACACCTTGCGCACAGTGGGCTGAAGGTTGAAACATGTTTTTATGTTGTTGTTTTTCCCGATACAAAAAACATAAATATTTGAAGCTACATAACCGTTTATATTGCGGAACGCCTAAATTTCCTGGATCAGAAGGACTACGTACTGTTCAACATACAGGATAACACACGGAACTTTTTATGATATTTTAATTTTTTACTAAAGAAAACCGGAATTAACTTTGATTAACAGAAATAAATCATTTCAATAAACATACGTAATAGGTAAATCTTAATGGTAATAAAAATTTACGCCAACAAAACCTATATAATATTGTTACTTCGTTTATGTATCAGTTGTTGGGTTCAATATAACATTTTAATTTTTATATTGCTTCAACGAATTTTAAATATAACTTATTTTTATATCAAGTTACCGAAAATTTGGGATATTCAGAGAAATGAAAAAGTAATTTTTATTCTAGAACAAGCTGCATAACAAGCACTCTATTAATTGAAAAAGGAGAAGGGTGAAAAATTCCATAAGGATGTAGCAGGTAGACTTTTTTTTTTCAAATTTAATTTCGAATACTAATTATTATAATTATAATAATAATAATACACAGAACTACAACCAAGAGGAATAAGTATTAGCGTTATAAGTATTCATTCATATCACATAATAGACTTAACTGAAGGAAGAAGAAAAAAAAAGATAAGGTATTAAAAAAAAAGGAACAAAATATAAATAAATAAATTAAAAATATGATATTTAAAAAAAAAAGTATAAAATTTGTATTATAATAAATACTGATTAAAAGATAAGAAGCTAATTTTTACACAAGATAAATAAATTTAAATTTAAGTAAAAATAAAATAATTATATCTGACACTTATTTACATCTATATAAAATATTTATATCAGTCTTGGAAACTCCGAACCAAGCTTTGCCACCCTCGAGTTAGGCAAAGTTGGACTCCAAGAGATCCCAGCTGTTCTTTCCCAACCGTATCACTGGTATTAATTGGTAAAGCTTGCGTATTCAAAGTATTTGAGAATCAAGGAATAGTACACTCCTCAGTTATTACAAGTTAGATATTGATTATTAATAAATAATTGTAAAGTTTTCTGATTGAATTATTGTTAAATTCTTTATTATTAAAAGAAATGACTAAATATATTGGGTTGCTACACTGCACAACACACTTATCAATCTATTATTAGGTATAATATTAATACATATTTTGTTTTATTTATTTATTTGATTTTGTTTTCTTTATACCAAAATATCACTAATCAGTATATAACTATTACCGCTGAATAGAAATTACATCGCTGTTGAATTTTTTTCTTTACTTTTTCTCAGTTTCTGTTTAAATATCTCATTCATCCCATATTTATCTTTTCCAGATCATTAAAAAAATACACTGAACTTATCATAAGTTAGAATAATAATAAATTTGATACATTAGAAGATATGAACCATTTTTTAAAACTAATTGTACAAACTGATCTTAATTTGAATAGTTCGAGAGTGTGGCAGAAAAAAAAATTCGTTTGATATAATATTTGTTCACAAGGATGTGTAGTTAATACACGGAATAAATTTGCAAACGTGTTACTATATAAACAGCTGCTCACTGAGTTGGGGTCCAGTCATTACTGTGGATCGAAGGTAAGTACTTCTTTTTGTAAACTGTGATATATATGTCATATTTATTCGTAATTTAAATTTACGAACACTTATTCACTTAATTATCTAAATATAATAAACGAATACATGGTTGGAGGTAAAATTCAGTGTGAAAAATTATACGATAAAATTCAGACAGATAGTTTACTTTAAAAATATGTATCATAGGATATTATTATAGTTGGAAAATTCGAAAATAATCATTAGAACATTCATTAAACTTTGGTTCTTTCCCCACTAATAGTTTTAGCAACAATCATCCATTTCTCAAAAATATAATTATCGCTATTAATCATAACAATATATATTTCATCTGACAAAAAAATATAAGATCTGTTGTAATGTGTATCTGAAATCTCTTCATTTTGTTTTTCCATCTTGCCCCCTAAATTACGGAGAGCTATTGCATGAATTTTCACTTAATTTAGCAAATTTACAGGAAATAAGGACCTGTAATTGTCTTCACCAAATCAAGAATTTAATTAGATTTTTTACCAAGGATCAGTTGGCTGGGTTAAACTGCTAATGAACAGAAAGTAATATTTAGTTTTTTATAAAAAAAAAAAATCTAATCTGATCTAATCTAAAATATATTGTAAAAAGTATTAATTATTTTAAACATTTTTTTCTTATGTATTCTTCCTATTACATGAGGAATAAGACATTCTAGACACTTAAGACATTTTAACGCACTACACTCTAATCATTAAAAATTAAACTGTATTATCAGTAAAATAATGAGTTCCGCTAAATCGTTTAATTTTACACATCTTAACAAAAAATTGTGCTCTCAACTAAATAAATTATGAATGAAACAGTAATTATCAATTAAGGTAATTAACTGTTGTGCAATTCATTATTCTTTTTTTGTAGTCAAAATGGCAGCCGGTTGAATCATCGTTTGATAATAATAAATTAAACCAGTTAATGAGTATTTCCTAATCACAAAAGTTTGATTAAATTCGGTTTCCAATTAACTTATTCTTATATTCTTATTATAATATGTGGTCCAAAAATTGATTGATAACAAAGAGTCTCTTATTTCATTATATGTTATGGAAGAAGTGCGGAAATTGGGACAAACAGAAGTCGATTAATTAATGAAGGAAGTTTTTTCATGTGGGGGTCAAATAGAAGAAGAAATTTTATTATATACTAATGTTTCACCCTAAGTTGCATGGCTTCATTTGGACTAAGCGGCGAAGGGTAAGATTTTATCTGTTGCCATTTAACCCTGATGAAGCCTAGAAAGTTGGGCGAAACGTTGCTATACTATAAATAGTTTTTGTACTACCTTTTTTGACCAGTATCAGAACCATCTACCTCGAATAAAGAACAATTTATGACATAACTAAGAAAGTGTTCCTTGTAAAATTGTATTCCAAATTTTTGGTTTTTTATATATTATACTTAGGATATCTTTCTAATGGCCGAAATCCGTTTGTTCCAGGTCGCCTACCTCTCAAAATGATCCGGAAAGCAATTGCTGTGATTTTTGTTGCCTCCTGCATTTCTGTGAGTATCTATGTGACCTATATACCTATTATCTATAAATGTCTTATAAAATTCAATACTCAGCTCAATTATTAGTTTAAAAATTAATTTTAAAATATTTAAATTAAAATCAATAGAGTCCTACTACTACTGGGTAGTTTCTCTACATGCTGTTTCATATCATTATGATCTTACTTCAAATTTGCTTGTTGTATTTTTTTTACAGTTGTAAATATCAATAAATAAATTTTCAACAAATCAGTACTGCTACAACCCATGAAGAGTTAGAGGTTCAAAAAAGAAAATTCTATTGTCTGGTTTTTAAGTATCCCTATGATTGCAATTAATTAACTTTTTTAAATTTGTAACTTAAGTGTAAATGACTGAATCAAAATTAAAATCTTTACTGCTCTAACCCATGAAGGGTCAGGGGTTCAGTACTTTGTAAGGAAGCACTGTTACTTGACCAACTGTTGTGCAAGAAGATGATTTGGTCAGTATCATGCTCGACCGCCATATTTTTACCCAATTAAGGGTATGGGTGGACCACAGGAGGGCTCCAGAAAACCCACAGAGCTGACTAGCGGCTACAGTGTAACAGAAAACAGTTTTCTGCCCAGCCGGATTCGAATTCGGGTCCTTGGAGTTAGTAGCATTACTATTAGTTAACTCTATAATTATGACATTATGTACAAAACATAAATGTAAAATTAGTGGTTATAGCTAAAAAATATTACTAGAACATATTCAGCAATTTGACAATAATATATCAATGGTGTGCACATTTTGGTCAATTTTCAGCCTTGACAGCCGATTACAGAAATTTTTGAAGTTCTTAAGAGAATTCTTAGACACTCCTGCTAGAGTGCTGTATAGTAATCTTCTAAATACCGAAAAGAAACTGAACACGAATGATCCACAGGAGATAAAAAAATATGGTTGAGTTTAAAATATATCTACTAGTATTGAGCTCAATTGAGGGCGTAATAGCAGAGTGCGCTGATGCGTTAATCTTAATAACCTTGAATCTGCATTGGTAATGGTTCGATTCCAGCATGGGTTGGTTGACTTTTAATTCTTTGTGGTCCCACGGAACAAAAGCTTGACCTTCTCATTCTGGTCAGAGAAACATGGTAGATCAATACTCCTCTCACACGTTTCTATTCTGTTTATTAGTTAAAAGGCAAATAAATCCTCGCTCGTTTTGTTAAAAATCGATCTTCGTTGATGAATCAATGGAATTAATTAATTATCTTGTTTTAGCCAATGATAATCTATTTTTTTTTTGTAATTTCTTCGAAATTTATAGTATTGTTCCAGCCAGCTCATCTCGAATTCTTTGGTCATCCTGATTGTTCCCTACGTCTGGATCAATCCCTTTTTTTAATTTGTTTTGTAAGAAGTTCCTTGAAATATATGGCGTAATAAAGAATTATAGAAATGGATTGGAATAATATAATATATAAAATAAATAAGCAATTAAAGTTCAGTTGCATAGAAAAAAAAAATTTGCAGGTTGCTGTCGGTGAAGACTGGGAGGACTTAGCTAGGTTGGTCAACGCTGTGACTGGAGACACCCTCGTCCACTTCTTCGCTCAGAGCGGTCTCTCAAACAAAGTCATCAACCTGATCGACCAAGGTGGTGCCCAAACCGATCTCAGAAACAACGAAGGTAAGACCCCGCTTTACGAAGCCGCTTCAAGCGACGACGATGAAACCATGGAAGCACTTCTTGAAAGAGGAGCGGATCCTAACGCGAGGTAAATGGATTACTGTATAAAGTATCTTAACGTTCAAATTTACACACGCATGTAGTATGCATAAAAACAACCCTCAGAGCAATCTTCGATAATTATCTATCTTGGAGTAATCGTGTATTCCAAAGATCTAAAAAATCTACTTTTTTATGGTTGCCTGGTATATGGGGTGTTCACTGATGATCTGGAACAGGAATTAGAGCGTCTTATAAATATCTTTGTAAGATTTTTCTTTAGGGTTTCCTAGACGCACGCATATTTCTGGATACCGACCATAAATGGCTTTATCCCTCATTCCGACAACAATACTTCCTTGTTTCTTTCCTATTCCAATTCCTAAGAAATAATAAACCTTCCTATATTGGTGAACTCCTTATCTTGCATTCTTTTGTTCACTTATTAATCACCAGAACCCAACAACTCTAAATGTATACCCCACTACATCCCATTGTTTTCTTTGACAAATCCTATTTCTATCTGTTACTCATCTTCCTCAAGAATTTTTCTAAAATCAGCTATTTTGTTACTCCCTTAAATCCCAATCTGCCGATTAAATGTAAAATTTATAAATAGACAATCTGATAGTATGAACTTCATACATTGATCATCTTCTCTTATAACTTTATAACTGTCTAATCGGATCTTATTTATTACTTTCGCATAGCAAGCATTCACTTACCTTTAAGGTTTTTTAAGATATTTAAAAATAAAATCTTGAATTCGAATGAATTCTTAAGAATATGAAGAGTTCTCCGTGTCAGTCCCCAAGTACGCTTTCAGGTTTATTAGCGTAAGATTTTAGATTTTAACTCTTTAACGATCGCACATTGGGTTTTCGAAGTTGCTAATATCGAATTTTCGTTTAAGATCGAGTATTACTCCATAAAGGTGTTCTTATATATCCATTCATTTAAGACATTATTATTTCCAGATCAAGCAGCGGTGATGCTCAGTTGCATATCGCAGTGAAGGAAGGTAACGTGAAGGCGGTTGAGAACCTTATAAGAGCAGGAGCAGATCCCAGTGCCTTCAACGCCCGCGGTGAGACGCCTCTCCACTTAGCGGCGAAGAGTGGCAACGTCAAGATCGCCGAACTTCTCCTAAACGAAGGCGCCAAATTGGACGTGGGTACCCACGACGGTACGTCCCCTCTTCACTACGCTGCAGAGAGCGGCAGTGATGGAGTCGCCATGCTCCTCCTCAACCGGGGTGCCAATCCCAATTCCAGGAACAGCTCTGGAACGACTCCACTCTCCAAGGCCAGTGGTCCAACTGCCCAAGTCATCAGAAGTTATGGTGGTACCAACTAGTTCATGTCATTGAAAAGACTGAATGAATGAATAGATAATCTTATCTACATCTCAAATTTCTGTTTTACTGTTCCGTACCTTCCGTTCGTACCAAACATGAAGAATTCAGTATCAAGTTTCACAAACGTGACCTTTGATTTTATAGGATTCAATTCCTTGTATTCCGTGAAATAAATTTCTCCTGTTATTACAAAATTGTTTTATTCTATTTTTTTTTTAAATAACTTTATCGACGTTTCGAGGTAATCCCCTTTTCTAGGGATAATCTCTAATAGCATTACAACTTAACATTACATTACTCATTTAGGCAAGACAGTGGAATACTATACTACGAGATGAATTATGCCTGACCAAAATATCAACGAACATCAATTATAAAACTCAGAATAAAATATGCAACAATAAATTAGATGAATATATTAGACATCACAAGAAGTCAGAGTGAGTGAAATGGATAAAACATATATAAGATATAAACTGAATTACAAGAATTGTAAATTGGTGAATATAGAAAAAAATTCTAAAATGTTGCAAACCAGAATGAAACAACACACAAGTTATTGTAAGGAAAATAAGAACAAAATGTAATAGTAAATAGTAATAGGCACAAAAATCTGAAAGCTCTTGAAAAATATACAACTAATATATATAAATGGGAGCCAGGATAACAGGGTGGGTTAAGGTGCTTGTAATCAAAGTTGAGCAAGTCAGTGCTTGGATGGGCGACCACTCAAGGAAAACCACATTTCTCTCCTCTTTCTTCCTCCCTAGAGTTGTAAGACCCGTGAACCTATAGATGGCAATTAACACAGACCGTGGGTGTAAGTGTACTTTTCAGTCTTCCAAGAGAGTTTCAGTCTTCTAGTACGTCCAATAGTCGCCCGGAGGCATGGTCACGGAAAGCCGGGAAAAGTGACATGGAGAAGTTCCTCCTGTGTCTGCTGACCCTGGACAGCCCTGTGGATCTATACCAAGTTTCTTCACGTCACGTTTCTTGAACCTGAGTTGAAGACGGTCAGAAGGGCACTGCCGAAACTTTCCCAAAGGAACTGGTTATGGAACCATTAGTAATAATCCCTAATTAGTAATAGTCCCTGCACCATAAAAACCATGGTTTCAGGTAACTATAGTGAAAAATGTAGTTAGGAGGTTTTAAAATTAAAGCTCACGAATAAACAAAAATATTGCCAAAGACCAGCCACATAAGTCTTCTTGAGTTACCGTTTGAGCATCTCTGGTCCAGGAGGTAGTTGTCCGTACTATAGTATAGTCATTTATAGTATAAGTATAGTCGTCTATAATTCTGGTTAAAGCAAAAACTGTTACTTTGCTTAAAAAAATTGAAATAGAGTTAAAATATACATAGAGGTGTCCTTTACCTTCGAGTTACAAATTCATATTTTATAAACTTTTTTCCTTTTCCAAGGCATATGATAGTAATTAGGATCCGTAATTGTCATAATAATAGAATAAATAATTGGACAGTAGTCTACCGCCAATAGTTGCCAACATGGCTACAGAAGGCCAATGGCTCGACCAAAGACTCCGAGCTATTGGATCATATCCTCGATAAATCTGGCCACTATCGTCTGATCTAACAGGGTGTGATAAGGGCCAAGTGAAAAATACAGGAAAACCCACCCTCGAAATTGGCAATACCGCCCGAAGCGCTATCTGCCGGAAAGAGAGAGCCACACGCTCTTCCTCCCGAAACCGATGGGCCTTGTCTCAATATCGTTTTATTTATAAATTTTTTATGTCGAGATTTATGTGCACTCGCAATGGAGTGACCTTCTTTTATATTTAGATTTAAAAAATATGGTGAAAACAAAACTAGTTACAGTAAATTAAAATAAAAACTTATTATAACTATACTTAAACAATTACTAATAAACCATAATTTAAAAACTATTAATTTGAGTCATTTTTTTTAGATTTTATTGACCATTTTCTATGTATATATTTTTTTTCTAAATTTAAAATTTTTCTATTTATTATGCCGAGAGAGAATATTAAATAATATTATAAAAAATAAAATAAAGTAAAAAAGGAGAAAAAATGAAAATATAGAAGGAGAAAAAGGTTAAAAAACTAATAAGGACAAAACAAACTCATGTATTACTATTCTATGTTTTAATATTTATTGACAACCCTATGTAATATAAGAATAAAGAATAATTGCCCAAATAGTATTATTAGTATTCTGTGTGTGTAGCAACCCAGTTGGATGGGACTACTTTTTGTCGTGTTTCTCTCCTGATTGAACATATATTAATTTGAAGATGGCCAGATCCATGGTCCAATGGTACACCTCGACCCATAACAACAGCCCTGCTGAAGACCTACACTGTGGGTCGAAACGTCAACAATCATTTAACAGTTACAAATTATTTTTGTTAATCTATACAGTCCTGAGGATCTCATTGGAGGATGGACCTTGTTTACACTAATCTCAACTTTTCTCTATGTTTAGCCAAATTGAACAACCCGTTTCGAAAATTTTGGAAAAGGTCAAGAATAAAGCATTTGTGTAAATAGTGGATATACTGAATAAAATAATTCTAGGGTTAATTCGCATTCATACCTAACGTTCTCCCAAATTAGGTTCAAATCAGCAGTTTTCACAGTATTGGTACGTTTGTTCATAATTGGACGAAAATAGCTAATGGAATTTGACGATCCAAGTATTATCTTGCATATCCCAGAACATTTCAGTAGTATTCTATTCTATAGAGTATTCCCGAACACAAATGTGACTACAGATAGACAGATAAGTTATATAAAATCCAGCCCATAGAACATACATCTGAAAATAATTTTTTTGGTATATATTTTTAATATTTTATTACTTTTTTTAAATTTATTTACTAGGAGATCCGGCAATTCTTAGCTATTGCTAAAGTGTAGGTTAAAAGAGGGGTCATTCAGCTTTCCAACGGTTGTTTATTGACGTAGGAATTGAATAAAATGTAACATAGCTATATAATAACCCTTACTGAGAATGAATAGAATAAAATTTTATTAGAGTTATGAATAGAATTTTTGCTGTCGTATTGTATACGCCTTCCTCCGTCTTAACTTGTGGACCCTAAATTTGTGAATTTAAATATATTTTTGAGAGTTAAATCATAAACAATTCTCAAAAAAAGTATTCACAAATTGCCTTGAAATGGGTTTATTTTGAAAGATATATTTTTTCCAAGTAATGTTCCAGAAAGTAGCGAGATGTATGATTCTTTAATAGAACCTGTTACTAGTTAAAGGAAAATATTTTGTCTCTTGTTTTTAGCTTAGAGTTTGCCTTGTCAACATTCACGGATGAAATCGAATGAAAGAGCCGGACGGATGAAATTTCAATATGAAGTAATTAGAGCTAGACACACTATTATTTGGAAATTTTAGGGATGGTATTCTTCTTTTTTTGAGCTTTTTATCGCTTGACAAAGAGTAAACTTCCCAAAATTTACATTCAACTTTTCCATTACCGATTGCGAACAATTATGGCCAGTATCTGGATAATTAAAAAAAAAAAGTGACTACCTTATTACTTACCGATCTATCTTTTTCTTATTCAAGATTAGTACTGTATCAAAGTCTGCTAAAATTTTTTAGGAGTGAATAAAAATATATTCGTTTTTAGCACCTTGAGAAACACCTTGAAAAAATTGGAAATTTAAATTATTATCGCTCAAAATATTTGCATTACATTAATTACCGTCAGATTTCTTTTGAAAAAGATATGACTAACTTCAACATGACTCACCCAGTCTTCACCAAACTTGGCCGTGGTTTAGGGCTCTGTATACTGATTAAATTGTCTCCTCTTTCAGCTTCAGCTTTCCAACGCTTGTATTAATGTAGGAATTGGATGAAATGCAAAGGAGTTATGAACGATGGTATCGGGAATAAAAAAAAATTCTCCAAACAGACCAAGATAAAAAAAATCTTTTCTTTTTTTTTTAAAATAATTTATTTATTGATATTTACAACTGTATACATATATATACAACAAGTAAATTTGCTGTAGGTGACATAGTGACATGATAAAAACATGTGGAGAATCTACCCACTGATAGAACTCCAATAACATTTCTAGAGGAGAAGATCTCGAGGCCATCTTCTTTTCAGACGCCTAGAAGGATTATTAGGTAATGAAGAAGCCAGGCTAGAAACAAGTGGATTTGGGTGGTTGAGAAGTTTATTATGGAAGGAACGGTATCTGGTTCTGGCCAAATTGGCAACATATGGAATATTGAGGTCCTGATGGATGACTTGATTTGTGACAAAGTAAGGAGCATTAAGGATTTTGGACTGTAAGGATTGGATTCTGGAGGAATTTGATGGTTTAGTGGAGCCCCAAAGCTCAACTCCGTATGTACAGATAGGCCTTATAAAAGTCATGTAGATCAGTCTTTTGTAATGGGTTCGCAATTTAGACCGTTTGTCTAGTAAATGTTGCAATAGTCGGAATCTACGAGCAGTTGGAAAAAAAAAATCTAATTTTTAATTTCTATGAAAAATCGTATTTGAGGGTTTCAGACGACGCTAAGAACGGATATGCTTTATTCTAAAAAAAAAAATCAATTCAATGAAATCCTCAATATCATTATTTTTTTTTATTTTTAGTAAATAAAAAATCATTTAGTAGGATCAATTATATTTTTTTCTTATTCTTCAGAAAGACACAAATCCATTGGCATATAATAACCATGAAAATTTATACTTTTTTAGATTTAGAAATGTTTAACTTTGTAAATAATTTTTTTTTTAACCAAAAGTTCGGATGAGCGTATATACTTTCCGGGGAAATATTGGAAAGTCAGCAAAAAGCCCCATTCCAATTGGATGAACTTCTCCGCACCAGTGAATAAAGTACCAACAAACATTTATTTTTAAGCAATTATGGCGGCTCTCAAAATTTTACTATTTAGCTGAATAAATTAAGAAAGTAATGGTCAAGGTATTTTTTTTTTTACTTTTATTTTTTAGATATAAAAAATAATTACATATGGATTTACAGAGAAGAATCGGAGTTCTTTCATTAGATTATAAAACTTTCTATAAGCAGATTCATTTCCAGGTTCTGTCAAGATAAATACATCAACCGTGACATTTTCCACTCACTTGTACGGATTCGACATTTTCCATCGACACCGGTACTGGATAAAACATTCGAACGTGTTTCAGAAAGTAATTGATTGATAACAGGAATCAATCCTTGCTGATTTATATTGTCGGCTCAGATTCTATTCATTTTTTTTTTATTCCCCGCTATTCCTCTGAATATACCTTTCTTTTTCATCCGGCTTTTCGGCCATTGTGTTCCCCTATTGGCCGTTGAAAAGGGTGGAAAAAATTGTTAAAATGGAGAGTAAAAAAAAAGTAGAAATATGTCGGATTGAAAATATCGGAGTGTTTGGGCGCCATCTATAGCCCGTGATTAACAGCCAATGTCCGCACTTCGTGACGTTTGAGCTCGAGTAAAAAAAAAAAAAATGGAGCTTGTAATATATAGCATCGGTGATGGGCGTTAAAATAGCAGGCTGCTTCCGGAATATTCGCCTTTTATTATTTTTTTGTTTCATCGTATGTTGTTTTAACGAATTCAATCAGGAGATATTTTCTCACCAGTTCACATCTTTGTTGACTGATTTTCCATTGCTAGAATCGTGAAATCTCACCCAACATGAGGCTGATAATGAGTCATTAGTGAAAAGTGTGGCTTTGATCTGACACTCTATTAAAATCTTCGAGCAATTAGTCACGCTTCTTGATCCCACATGATTTATTGGCGATAATGCTGATAATTTATAAGAAGAAAATGCATTTTAATCTATTTTCCCCCTTTTTTTTAGTTGGCCATACTGAGAAATCGACTCTAGTAATTATTATATTTTTTTTTAGATTTTTAGAATACTGTGACTATTAATTATTAATTTTTAATGAGGTAGATTATAATTTCTTTATTATAAAGTGTTTCAAACAATAGGGTCATTTTTTTTCTCTCCCTTCTATCAGTTTTATTATTTTAAAAAAAATCATATTTATACATATTATATACATGATACATAGTAAACATAAATGTCCTTTCTTTGCCAGAAGGCATTTTAAGGTACTATAGTGTCATTTACCTTATTATATAATTTAATTTAATTGCCTTAATTGGGTATAAATCTGGCGGTCGAACGTTATTCTGACCAAATCACCTCCTTGTGTAACCATTGGTCTAGTACCAGTACTTTCTTACAAAGTACTGAACCTCTGACCCTTCATGAGCTGTAGTGGTACAGATTTTAATTATAATTTTAATAGGGTCATTTACAATTAAGTTAAAAATTAAAAAAAAAACTAATTAATTGAAATCTTAGGGATACTCTTAAAAACCAAACAATAGGATTTTTTTTTTAAATACTTCTTTTATAATACGTTTTATTATACATAATTATATTAAAAGAATATAAAACATAAGATCAATATAAAATATTATAAATATTTATACATGCAATTTAAAGTATTAGGTTATTTGGAATTATGAAATAGAGCTTTGGGGGTCCATTAAACCTTGGATTTCCTCTCAAATAAAATCCTCCATGATGACTTCAATGTTCTATAACAGAGGTGGCAAGAAGTCGATTAGGAAGCCGATTTGGGTTGATCATCTTTAGCTCATAATGTCTGATCTGGAATTCCGTGTACCACGGACTTTGAAGCGAATGAATAGATTTAGGCACATTTTATATGGATCAAAAATTATTAATTATCCATATTCTTTTAATTTCCGTGGACATGAGTTTTTTAACCTTTTAAATCGGTGTAATCTCAATTATTATTGTTATTTTTTTTTGGTAGATATCTGTACTCCAATATGATGTGCACTTAGCGAGCTATTGATAGATTAGCAAAAAGTAAATCATATTATTCTTACATGAAAAATTTTCCTGGCCCAAAAAACCCAAAAGTGAAATGTTGAAATCAAATTATCAGTCTGTGCAGCTTTATAATAATTTTCAAGAAAGTCAGCTTTTCAGCTGTCCGGAGAGTCCGGAAGAATAATGCAACAATAAACTGTGAAATTGAATTTGTTGTGTTGGCGGGCACAAACATGCATTTAAAATTGTTTCTGTCTCGACATAATTGTAATTCATAATTCACCAAGGAAGGATTTTTGTAAGTACAATTGAGTCGATTTACAATCATCTAGTAAATCTATTTTTGAGTCCAACACTATAAAATCAATTTCAAATTTTTTTAACGTTTTTCACTATTCTATTAAGGCAGCGATATGAATCTATATATATATTTTTTCTCGTTGAGATCTCGAGATCCATTTTGGAAGCACACAGGTAATTCTCGTATTAGTGTAAAGCAAGGGTCCTCAAATCTGGTTCCGTCTGACATCACATGCGGCTCCGAGTACAGTTGTGCCCGTCTGATATGAACTGTACCAGCAGGACCCAAAACCGTTATTAATTCTTTTTAATAAATTTAACATTATTAAGTAGCTGCTATGTTTAAAATCACCTACATCCGACATGAAAGAATTGTTATTTTAAAAAAATGCCTTCTTTAAAATTATTAAGATGCTTTAAATAAAAATTGCTCTTTGAATAAATTTTAGTTCAAATATTTGTTTTTTGAAATTTATAGAAAGGTTTTGGGATTAGTTAGCCAATTGACACTTCTATGATATAAACTGCAGAGTAGTTGCCGTCATGGTAGTACTGTCCCTTATGGCCCGGTATGATGGTTGACAGTACACGCAGCGGCAGTAAAACTACTGTCATGGTAATGCCAGCTTAGGTTAGAATTGTCGATGCCTCTCTAATGGCTGAACTATTATGACACTACTTTCTTCAGGTGTAGCATGAGAGATTGCAGTATATATTAGGTAGTAAAGTTACTGTCTCGAAAACTGTGTAGTCGTACTAAGCAAAGCGTGAAAGTAGGCAGTATATAGTGCGGGAGTGAAGCTATGTCATGAAGAGAGTTCTTTCTCACTACGTTCATGGTTATTGGTGACAGTTCATGTTACACACGAAAGTTTAGCTACTGCCAATTAAATTTTGTTCACATAGTGACACTTTACTGCTATGACATCAACTGTCACGACGTATAATGTATGACAGTCATAGTGACGATAATATCCAATAACGTGGCAGTAGCTTAAGGCCTGTTCTTAATTATCATTTTTTCTTTTATTTGCACTTATTTTAATCAACAAAAAATTAAATTGGTTCTCGCTACCTACCAGATAATTGTGAAACACGCCCAAAGGTATAAAAATATTGAGGACGTCTGGTGCAAAGGATTAAAAAAAAAAATAAATAAATTTAAATGACTGGAAATTGGAGCTAGCTATTTTAATGGTAGTCTGTGTGTGAGTACGGATGTTTTCCGCATTACATTTCGTCAGTAATTCTCCGATTCTAATTGCACTAGTAAGCATTTCATGGAAAATTAGCAAATATAATTTATAGCAAATGAGATCATCGGCTAATTAGCGTGGAATTGCTCAATAGATCTTGGATGGGGGGAGACAATCGGTCTGCTACGGGTCTCTGGTCTCTGATAGTGCTCTATCTGAGGTTGCGGTCCGTCACTACTTCATCTCGGAGGATGGGATAGAAAAAAACTGGACTTTTTTACAGATATATCAGCAGGATTCCGAGAGATCTCGTAATACGGCCTGGGTTACTGTGTTCTCAACAGATAAGATATCGGCTATCAAAGATTCCTGCTCTTAAAGGACCCGGAACGTACGCTGCTCGGTTATCATTGTCATGAGTAGGCTTCTCATTCGATCATGGTCACAAATATCTGTAATGATCTTGTTCGGTGACTCATGAGCTCGTTATGTGTCCTGTGCAGTGAAATTTATATAACACCTACCTAACCTGCATGTTGATCCACAAAATAAGAAAACTAAAAATCAACAGATCATTATAAAATGAATAAATTAAATTATGAATTATTAGGGGCATTGTTTAGTATTACATCTACTCCACTTATTCCTGTCGCACAGATCTGCTAACTAGAACTTCATCTGGACAAACGACTAATTTGGAATCCACAAGACTGAAAAGATAGGAAAATCGTCGATTCTGACTATTACGAAACTTACTGGACAAAGTATCTTAACTTCACATTAATTATAAAATACTTATTTATATTACTATAATAAGGCCTATTTGGATTTAGGAAGTTGTGCTTTGGGACTCCACAAAACCATCGAATACAACGATTATCCAATTATAAAATCTTCAATGATTCTTACTATGTCCCAAATTTGTCACAAATAAAATCATCAATGTTTAATATGTTGGTGATTTTGCCGGAACCAGATATTATTCCAAGATGAATTCTCTAACGACCAAAACCTACTTATTTCTGACTTTTTTTCTTTTTTAATTCCTAATATTCACCGTAAACGCTTGAAAAGCAGATGTCCTAGAAACCTTCAACTCTAGAAAGTTATCTTTCCACAAGACTGTACCATACCATTGTACCACAATTTACATGACCTTTACAAGTTGTAATTTAAAAAAGTGTTGTAAACTACAATAGATAAATTTTAAAAAAGGTACTACGCAAACTCTCGTTACTCAAACAGTATAACTCGTGTTACAACAGACCTATTATTTATTGATTTTTGTCATTTTCCGTTACTTTCTAAGACTTTTTATGTTACATATTAATTTTCTAAAATCTTTGATTTTCTGACGGTATATGATACAACTGCATTATTAATCTTATTTCTGGAAATGTTTGTTTTTTTTTAGCATCGTGAAAATCATTGGTTATCAACGCCATGTGTACCTTAATTTTATTTATGTTTTAAATTTTAATATTATTTAATTATTTGTTTATTTAATGATTTATTATAATGATTGTTTCAGAGTGGTTTATTTTGATTTGAATATTTTGAAATACACAATTTTGATCCAAATATACTCTCAACTTTTATTTTCAGAAACTCTCCAACGTTTCGGACCCCAGGCCATTTTCAAGGAGACAACCTTAAATATTGATGTCATGTTCTTTAAAATCTTTTCTGCAGGCTAATTGTCCATGTCATATATAACTTTTATATTTTAAATCTAAAACTTTTTTACATAAAAAATCTTCTGTTTTTCCACTTACAATCATCATTTATGAGGTTTGTACGTTTGGTAGGCCAACGTAAGTCTGAGGGACGAAACGTTGGAAAGTTTCTGAAAATAAAAGAGTATATTTGGATTATTTGTTTATTTTATTTTTTGTCCGTTATATGTTATATTTGTATCAGTAAACATTTTAATTTTAAAAACTGAAATACTAATTTCATTATAGTCTCTGAAGGTTATTGAAATATCCGGGTTTAATCCTAAGCTAGTGAAGTGCGATGTGAAATATGGGGATTCTTAGAAAATAATAGCCCTTTGTCAAATTGATGTAGCAATACTGGCAGTTTCCGGAAATGTGTTTTCAACCTAAAAAATATTTTCTCTCTTAGTTCTTTTATTCATTATCAAATGCTTTCATAGTTTATAATTATCCAATTTTCATTACATCTAAAAATTTAAAGTGGTTAATTACTCCGAATGAACAAAATTAAACGTTTTTTATGAGAAGATTTTCCAAAATTTGCCAGTTAAGCCCTATCAAACTATTTAAATCATGATAAGGCATATCTGATATTAAATAACACTTAATTGTACATTAATTTACTAAGTTTAATCAAAATCGTTCTGATTGTTTTCAGAAAATCCTAAAAAATAATCCAAAATCGATTACATGAAGTTGTGTTTCCGGTTGGTCGATTATAACCAAAACGTTCTTATCACATCTCAGACATACGCCTGAATTGAATAAATATTTTCTGTTTCGTATGAATTTTCTTTTTTGATCTATGTTCACATTCACGGACCTCAAATCAAACTTCGTCGAGAACTCATATTCGATTTTTTTTGTTTTTTACGAATTTTTGCAATATATAAAGGTACCATTTATTTACTCTTACCATTTATTCCATATATAGGTAAGCGAGAGTAAAAAACGGGTGAATGTATGTAAAGAATTGTTCACACTTAAACAAAGATGTTTATTTAATAAGATATTAACATTTTTTCAGATTGTTGATCCTGAAGATAGAAGAAGAGCACGGAAACTTTGGTGAAAAAATGCTAGAAATAAAAACATAATAATAGGAAGGAGTTTTAACGAAAATAGCCGATATAATTACATTCCAGTTTTGATTTTAAGACAGCAGTAACTGAGGATAAGGGAAGAAGTATTACACAAGGATTGTGCAACTAAAGAGGCACGTTAAGGTACAAAACATTGTTCCCCTTTAATTACCTTTTCAGGAAACGGTGCCTTTGAAGGAACCGGCGCTTTCTGTAATTTGTTCTACGCGAAGGCAGCCTCACGTCCGCAGGTAACTACACTGCAATTAGTGCAGTATCTGCTAGGAGGGCACGGCGAAGATGATGAGGTACTAGGTGGAAATTCTATGGATGGAAACTGAAGTTCTCAAAATATTATTAATGTAAGCACTCAAACAAGGCTTCTTCATATTAAGATATGCCCCAAATCCTGCTATCTTCACTATAATTATTTCTGTAAGATAGTAATCATCTTACCTACAGTAGCTACTTAAATATACAGACTCTAAATTATCTTTTCATCCAACAATGGGAATTGTATATATTTTTTAATAATAAATTTATGAATTTAAAAATAAATCTATACCACTACAACCCATGAAAGGTCAGAGGTGCTGTAATTTGTAAGGAAGTACTGTTACTATACCAACGGTTGTGAAGGGAGGTGGTTTGGTCATAAAGACTCGACCACCAGATTTTCCCCCCACTTTATAAGGCTAGGTGGATCCTGGAGGGCTCCCCAACCCACAGGGTAGAAACATGACTACAGTAACAGAAATAATTAATAATTATTAATAATAATAATAATAACAAATAATTAAATATCTGTCACAGCCAGATTTGAACCAGAGTCCTTGGAGTTAGTAGCAGTGCTTTACCACCGAGCTACCCCGCTCCCCTTATGTAAGAACTTAAAAATCCAGTGGTTGGCACTTTTCAATTCCCAACACCCAGTGAAGTAAAAATTATATAGTTCTTTGAAAATTTTTATTTAAGGATTTTGTAGGACACCAAAAACGAATCTGACTTACATTTCCTTACAAAATATTTGTTTGACCTGTTTGTTTTTTATTTTTGTGATTTTGAATACATTTAAAATCATTGAATAATGTCAGAAGAATAGATTTCTTGTTCTATAGAAGAAAACTAATTTGTATGTATATAATAACTATTTAATGCATACAAAGGAAGAAACCATGCTATAAAAAAATCCTGAAATTATATAAACAATTTTTTTGGTGTCCTATGGAGCAGTGGCAAGAACCCTTAGACCTATGACTTATATTTGTCAACCTTTCATAAAAAAAAAAGTTCCATTAAATGGTGATCTCGGGTCCCTTGCCTATAATATTTAAGCTGTAACAGCTAGTCCTACTTTACCACAAAAAGTAGTTTATTGTCCCTTCTCGCCATTTTATTATCTTAAATGGTTCTTGGGCTGTTTGCTTGTAGGAAAATAAATTTTAGCCAGCTATTTGTTAAATCCCAAGAAATGTATTTCCGTTTTCTGAGACTAGTTTAGGCAACTTTTGAAATATAGTTATTCAGCTGTGCCTAGTCAGTGAAGGGTGTGGAACACAGGCCCAGGAAAAGCATCACAATGAATAAGAACTAAAATTGTAACAAGGTAATAAAAAGGTTCAAGAATGTAAACCAAGACGTTTTAACATCAGTAAAAAGGTCCCATAATAAGTATATAAATAATTAAAATTTCAAAGAAAATAAGTAATACCCTATTAGCGGAAACAGAGCTAGTTCCACATTGTAGCCAACAAAATTAAAAAAAGATCATCATGAAAATATTTAATTTTAGCCAATACAGAAATAATCAGAATAGAGGATAAAATAACTAATTACAGAAGCAAATTAAATGGTGTAAACTTGGAACATTTTTTTTTTTTATTTCAAGTAACAGGGATAAACCAGGACAAGATGTAAGTAGTCAAAATTTCCATTTCCAAATTTCTATACCTGCAAAAGGTTTTTTTTTTTTTAAACTGAATGCAAATTAGAGAGCATAAATTTTACATTTTGATGTTAATCTTGTTTGAATGTACTGTGAAATGTTTCTTTAATCATTTTGATCCTTTGCTATCCATGATCCTGTGCACTCACTTAGTACACTTACCACTTAATCCCACTGTGATGGCAGTTTGATTGTAAATCTATATGTTTTCTAAACTAGGTAGAGGAGAGGGTGGTTAAATTCAAATGGAGCAGTTTTAAATGTTTTGGGTTGGTTACTTTATTAGTATCATTTCATTCTTATGTTAAAGTATTATATCTTTATCATCTAAAAAATAAAAGTTATATAAAAATTATAATTATAATAATCACATATAAAAGGGTTAAGGTAAACAATAAAAATAAATGAATTTATTAATATTTCTTATTATTCATCTACTACAAAACAATTCTGTATATTAGTTCAATGTTTTGTTGACATAAGAATGAATTATCAAATAAGATTGGAAATGAACCAAGAATAGATTGTTGTCGGTTATTGCTCTCACTTATTGTTAGAGAAAAAGTTAATCCAGTTTAGTAATTTTTACATCACTAATTTTGACTATCATTAGTAATTATTTTAAGATTAGTTCTTTATATGAAATCAGTAGTTAAATACATTTATTTTAAAGGTTAGTTAAACTATTATAAACTAGTTAATTAAAATAGTTTCATGCTCTTAACTGCATTAAAGAAAGAATTGTGATAAATTTGGTTATATCAATTTTATTCTTCTAAGAGAATTTTATGTTTTACATTTAATTATTCCTAAACTTTATTTTTATTGCTTTGAAACATTACGGCATAACTTTTCATTTTAATTTTGAACAGTCTGTTTTAATTATTTTTATGTTTTAAATTTGTTTTATGTTTTAAATTAAGTGAGTTATTGAATTTGTGCAAATGTTCATTTAATTTTACATGAATTTACTTTTTATATATGTTTTAATTAGTTTGTTTTAGTTTTCCTATATATTTTTGTTAGTTACTTGTTTAACTTGATGCATACACTGTTTTTATACTAGGATTTCATAGTATTATAATAAATAAATATAGCTATTTAGCTTACTATAGTTTAGCAATTCCAAATAATTCTTTCTAGTTTGGGAAAGTTTACCTTGATTTGAGAAGTAAATTAAAGAAACTCTTAATTTACTAAAATAAATTAATAAACTAAGTTTTCAGTTCGGTCAAAAACTGTTAAATATACTTGTTCTATTATCAATTTTTTTAAATTCTTTTTTAAAAATAAATAGATTATGTAACTAACATTTTCAAATTATAACGAACCTTTCCAACTGATCTAAAACTTTTAGTTTATGATTTTTTGAGGTGGTTTCATCACTTTCACCCTAATCTACTTATAACCACCCCTAAAATACTTTTTGAAGATCATAAAACTGGACTTGACTTATTTATAAGTTGTACAACTTAAAGTAGCATTTATGAAACCATAAACATCCTGTGAAACTAAACAATTTAAAAGCGAAATAAATATCACTAAATTAAATTTAAAATATTAAGAAATTGAAAAAAAGTTGAATTTTTATTATTTTATGTTTACATATGTACAGTTATAAATTCCTGTAAAGATAATAAATTTAAAAAAAAAACTGTTTAGTACGGCACCAATAATTCACTTTACATAGTTTTTATTATAATACAAAAGTTTAATTCTTAAATATTGATTTTTTCTAATTTTAATATGTCTATGCTGAATATTATACAGTAATGAATAAATGTTTTATGGAAGAACAAAGATCACTGTCTAAAAATACAGGCGTGAGAGAACATTTTTATTTGTTTGTAAAAGTTTAAACTTAACTACATAAGAAACTAAAAACTTCTTGAAATAGACAGTTATTGTCGGAACCCACCGAAATTTACTAATTATTATGGCTTTATATTGATTTAATTTAAAATTTATATTTGTGATTATTTACTTAACTTAAGGTATTAATTAAGCAACTGCGATAACAAGGTGTAATTTAATAGCTTATTATTTTTATATTGATTAATTTAATTAAGAAAAATATGTTTAAAAAAAATTAACATTCTATTTTATATATATACATTAGAAAATATTTTACAATACTGAAGTAAACTACAACCTCCTAACCTAACATGAAAATTAGTTTTCCAGAATGACAACAGATAGCTCTTAGTGTCAACTCCTGAATTTTACTTATGTATCCGAGTTGATCTACTTTTTTAACAGAAGTTTGTTCCACATAATCTTTTTTGAGTAAATGTTAGAGAGAATTGACATAATGGAAAAGAGTGAACTGTGTATTAGTGGATATCTAAGAATGCGTAAATTTTATGTTTTTCTATTCCCTTATAAAAAAAATAGTACTTTTCTTTTGTAACTGTATGAACATATATTGACCTATTAAGTAAATGGATTTTTTAAAAATATATTTTATTGCCTTCAGAAATTTTTTTTTGTATTATTCTGAATTAGGCACACACTTAATATAGTTTTCGTGATATCGCTTTTAAAAAAAAAATACTTTTTCTGGGGAGTGACATATGGGAGTGAGGAGTGATACAACGAAATTGAGCACCTGATTATTGTATTAATTTTTATATAAATTATTTATTTTAATAGTGACCAATTTCAACTTATTCAATGAAAAACATCGTTTGAATCTCTAACGAAAAAGTTATTACGCTTAAAAATGCTTGAATCGTTTTAACTTTTTACATGGCAGCCATTTTTTTTTCTGAAATACATACTTGTTAAGTCTCAACCTCAGCTTTTTGACTGGGCTAGGGAATGAAAAACAAAAATTATGTAGTTTATTACTTGATTAGACCCTCAAAGTGGAATAGTAGAAATAAAATCATTCACATTGAGATGGTCGATCGTTCTTAAAAAGCTCTAAACTTTAATAAACTGAAATAGCACAATTGGAAAATAACGCATATTTTAGTGGTTATGCAATATGTATAAATTCTATGTTTCATAGTTCACTTTAAAAAAAAAATACTATTCTTTCGTACTATCATACTTTCATAACATATTTAGTAGTATACACTAAACTGTATGTACTACATGCATGTTAAAACTACAGAGTTTATTTATAAGAATTATACAATCAATTTATTTTTATCAAGTGTCTTTCACGAAATAAAAAAAAAAAATTGTAAGATTCCACGATTATAAATTTTGTTAGAAAAAGTCAAGAATAGAAATAATTGTCTGTATCTATTTCTGAATATTTTATGTTTTACTTTTATTTTTTGCATGAGGTGAGGTAAAATCATGGGAATTTTATTCAATTGTCATTACGCAAAATTCTCATAAAAATATATTTGTCCTCAAATCAACATAATAAATGGATCATTTACAAGTATCCATAAAGAAAAAAAAAGTGGAAAATAATTTATAAATTAAAGAATAAAACAAAAAAAATGAGGCTAAAAATAAAACTAAGACTATTTTACTATTACACATACAGACGTAAACATATTCTAAACATATCTCGTATATAGTTATCACTTTTATTTTGTGATATTCCGTTTTGGAGATTTACAAATAGAAAATATCAATTGACGCACGGTAATGAGATATTTTCCAGTATTAAAATTTCGAATAAGATATTTATTTACAAGCTGAATTTGATGTAATTACCAATTCATTTCTGATAGAACCGTGCTACGGCCTTTTATTTTTACAAGGTTTTCCCGGATAATGTACTCATCCCGAACTCATAGGAGAGAAGATTTAACCGAAACTAATATCGTTAAAGGGGGTTTTAATGATAACTAAGGTCTTCAAGAACACAAAAAAGAAACATAATGATGAGTACAGGAGAAGATGATTGGGGTGCGATTAGTGAAGAACTCAAATAAGTAAAATTTTATTTATTTGTGCCAACGTTTCGGCCAGTATTTCAGGACTTCATTTGGGCTAAGAACAAAAAACAATGATTAAATGGAATTACAAAAAAAACAAGAAACATAAGGAAGTAACAGAGAATATAGTTACATAAGTAGTATCTAAGAAAATGCAAAATGTTATATTATTAGAATATTGAAACTGTGTAAATAATATAGAGGGAAAATAGTAATATTAAAATTAAGAATGAAAAGAGTAAATGATAGATATAAGAATCAACTAAATAAATACATGTACAAATTGGAAATTATTTCAAATTAAAGTAATATATAAAATAAAGAAAAATGTATATGTGATTAATAAAATAATTGAGTTGAATAAAAAAATTAAAGAAGTAGGTATAAAGTTGACTTTATATCTACTTCTTTAATTTTGTTATAGTTAATTACTTCACATTTGGCATTTTCTTCTATACTACTTATGTACCTTTATTATCAGTTATCTTTTTATGTTCCTTGTTTTTTTTATAATTTCATTTAATCAATATGGGTGTTATTTTTATTTATACTTTTTTATTCTTAGCTCTTATGAAGGCCTGAAATTCAGGCCAAAACGTTGGCAGTAATAAATATGTTTTTATTTCTTTGTGATCTTCACTGACAGCATCCCTAATCATTGTCTCCTCATTTAATAAAAGAAATATGATAGAAGAAAATAATTTTTTGTTTAATGTATATTATAAGCAGAGATGAGAAGAACATAATAATGATTAAAATATACATCACCTAGATAGAATACTCCATCATCACTGTAATTGATATATATTTGTGAACCACCCATACATAATTATATGAGGCTTAAATATATAATATTAACAGAATGATTAATTAATCAATTTATCTGTATTTAAAAACTGCATTTATTTACATAAATTAAAACAAAACATATAAATTTAAATAAATAAAATCTAAGGAAATATAAAAATTTAAAGAAAAATTAAAAAATAAGAAACATAAATTATATAAAAACAAAGATAATTAATTAAACTTTTATATAATTTCACTCTTACTACTCAAGTTATAACTATTAAAATGAGTGATTCTGTAACGATTTTCTCTAAACGTGTTGAATAAATATGTGCATGTATATCTTAAATAGTTACAAATATACTCCGGCTTTTTAATATACCACCATGTTTTAATAGCTGGTTATATATGTATGTAATTAATTAATTTATTTATTTACTAAATGCTCTTGTTATAATATTCCCTAAAGATGAAAATAGCATAATTTATTTTAAAACTACTTAAAGAAATTAACTAAAAGAACAATCTAAAAGAGGAAACCTATAAAGAAACAATTTATTGTTAAAATCTAATTGAATATTTTCAAACACGAAGCTGTAAGTCTCAAAAATAATGGTATCTTACAATTGAACTTTTCACAAATTGAGGAATCATCGTATAAAAAAAAAAGGGGAGATTGGTGCTTACAAAATGTAGGGCATCTCTCACCAACATTCCAAGAAATACTATTTTTTTAAATTTATCTACGTGTCTTGGAGTTATGTGCTGCCCCTGGTTAATGCGCCTTCTTTAGTTATTGATGTACTCTATTCTACGACTATATATGTGTTCTTGTTTTTTTTATCCTGAATTTGTAAAATCTTAAAAATGATTAGTTATATACTGGGCTTTTAGGAACTTAAGGATTTGTGTTTGAAATGTTTGAAACTGTATCATAAAACAAACCAAGAGAGTTGAGAATAAAGATTGCTTAGCAAAGATTGAAAAAATTATCACTAATATCAAATGTAAGTGATTGAAAATAAATATAAAGTACTTTAAAAAAAAAAAAAAAAAGATTTTGAAGAAAAAATTCACAATTTTACTAATAAAAAAAATCAAGAAAAGTACCTCTTGTTGATGTTAATTTATTTTTTTAAAATGTTATTTCTAAAATTAATAATCCAGAGGAAAAACGAGTTCCAGTTTATAATATTTCAAGCGAAACTTAATTATAATTTCCGTGACCATTTAGTTTTTTCTGAGTAATTTTCATATTAATCTCAGGAAATTCAGAAAATTATTTCTCATACCTGGACGACCTTATATCCCAGATTGAATTGATCATGCATTTTGTTAAATAATAATAAATTAATCCCGATATTACTTTATGAAAAACTCAAAGAATAAAAAATTTAATTATTCCTACAATAAAAGGTAAATTTTTTTTTCATTCCTCTGAAAAATACTGTAGTAAATTTAAATTATTACTACCTTTATAAAGATTAAATAATTTGCACTTAAATAAAGTTTCTTTTTTACTGAATTTCAATTTTAAAAAAAATATACAACTAGGAATAATTATCCGGCTGTTATTATTTATTTAGATGTGACCACTATAGCCCATTTTACAAATTTATTAAAACAAAACACTTAAATTTGTTTAAGTGGCTACTTAAGTGAATGTTTAGGAAAGTCGTAGAAGCGTATCGGTGGAAGTGGAGAAGAGAGTGATTGTTAATTAAAGAAAGACAGAATATAAAGATCTACAATAAAATATATGAACATGATGTTTATTATTGAAAATTATGTTAATACGGTTTCGAAGTTTTATAGTTGGAAAGTTGGAATCCACTGTTTCGTTTAAATTAAAATTTTAAACTAATACTTTTATCTATTATAAGCATGCATTACTAAACTTCGAAATTTAAAGTGATAATAGAAGTGATAATATTAGTAATATTTTCTAATAAATTGAATAAGTGATTTTATGATGTTTGTGTACGGTTAATTCTTTTATAAATCAATGATATTAGATAATGTTAGTCTTGATTCTGATATTAGAAGCTAAAATTATCTACTAATGACAACACATTATATTGTCATTAATTGATAATAGAGTTTTATTTTCTACTTTGATTTTAATATCATATGCATTACTATCTTTCTTAAATGTATTAATTACATATTTTTTTATTAAATTAACAAAAGTTGATTATGCATATTATTTGCATTAGGAGAATCAAAATTTTTGTTAATATTATTCCTCCATATTCTTGAAATTTTTAATTAATTAATCATTTAGGAATATTTTATCTCTATTTAATTTTAATTTTCGTTACTACAAACATTTTCATGATCATATCATGAATGATAATATTGGTATTTATGATAATGATAAGGATGTAAACTACAAAGATTTGTTTTGTTTTTGTATCTATATACTTAAGGGCTTCCTAATAAATTTGGATAGAAGCAATTAGTTTTATTTAATTCTTTTGAAAATATGTAAATAATATTAAGAACAAAATTGATATTATAACATCAACTATCGATATTATAATGTTTAACACCGATATTATAATATCTAATACCAATAATACAATATCTAATATCAATATTGTAATATATAATAGCGAAAATAAGAAATCTCTGGTTGGAAATATTTAGACGACTGTTGGTTTGTCCACTGTCATTATAAAAGGCTGAAATAGTCCTTATTCAGCAAGTTGGTTTTGGTTTTTTGATTTTCGAACCCGCGATCCTTCTAGGTATTCTTTATATAGTTTAAATTTTATGGTAAATTAATAGTTTTCGATTTAGATATTTTTCCAACGTTCAATTAATCATATATTTAATTCAGGTAAAAAACAGATAAACTAGATTTTTAATATATTACTTCTGACCTTAGCCCTAAAGAAGACATAAAGTAGCGTTGACACGTTGCTTTCTAATAGATAATTCTTCTATTTAAATTTTTTTTTTAATTGCCCGACCGAGCACTTTCTTATAATTATTATACGGTCAAATAATAACTTTCGAACAGAAATATTGATTTACAAACCAACAAAATAGTAGATCGTAAAATATTCCTGGTGATAATATTGAAAATATTTTTACTAAATTATTTAATGAATTTCAGCTGTGTTATGAGTTTTTCTTTTACTCGTAATTTTTCGTATTGCTAAAAATGTTTTGGCTGGCAGTCTGATGTTAAATATTTTACGATAACATTGTTAGATATATAATTCACGTTATGTCTTGCCCACTTAATTCGTTAGTTTAAAATTATCCGCTTTTAAATTATTATATGCCATCCTATCCAATTATCAAAATAACAACAAAATAGCCCAAGAGTCAGTTTGAAATTGCTTCTGAGACAGACGACCTAGTCTTACGAGATCAAAGACGGTCCGCAGAAGCCAGAAGAAAATTAGCCTATGCCTAATGACGAACCGTCAATTATTTAGCTAATTATGTTAGTTAATTAACTAATTGTCGCTCCTAGCAGTAAGGGCATGATCCCCCGCTTTGAGATCAATCGGTGCTGGTCAATTGATCCGCGTTGGCTATGGGCCAGCGAGTGCTTCCTCCTTGTCGTATAGCGCGCCAAATACTTGGGCTCAATTAGTAAAGTGGAATATCCTTGTCTGTCTCTGCTTCTATTTCTGTACTCGGGAGGGTAGTGTCGTCTGGTAGCTGTTGGAGGCCTGGCTTTGGTTTGCCATTCACATCCGATTCTGAACTGAATGAGGTACAACCTCACCAATTATTCGAAAGTTAGAAAGAAGGAGAAGGAAATCATCAATTTGGGGGTAAAATTTATGAATACATAGTCGAAATGAGCTTTAATGCCTAAAACCCGACCAATCTGAGAGGTTATCGATAAAAAATATATATATTCGTATTTTATCTCTGGATTATATACCAACGTTTTTAGTGATCAATGTGTAATATTTTATTTTACATACGACGAGTTTCCGACCTAACAAAAATACAAGACTTTTTTTCTGATTTATTTTTTATTTATCAACATAGTCTCCTAGTTACTTTACACACTTCTCCCAGCGATGCTCTCATCTCTGTAACACGTCCAAAAAGTACTCGGCGTTTTTCTCTGCAAAATAATTGTTTACGAAGGTGTTTACCTCTTCATTTGACGAAAATCTCTGTCTTTTGAGCGCAATTTTTAGTTTAGGGAACAAAAGAAGTCGCTTGCTAGATCTGGTGAGTAAGGCGGATGGTCAACCAGTTCAAACCGTAATCCGTGGATTTTCGCCAGGGCAACCACAGAGGCGTGAGACGGTGCCTTGTCTTGGTGACACAGGATTTTCTTTTTCTGCAAATGTGGCCGTTTTTCCGCAGGTTCTGCCTTCAGCTTGTCAAATAATGAGGCGTATTATGCTACTGTAATGTTTTTTCTTTTTTGAAGATAGTCGATTAAAATAACTCCATGTCTATCCCAAAAAGCAGTCACCATCACTTTCCCTGCCGAGTTTTCTGTCTGAAACTGTTTAGTTTTTCAGTTTTTTGGAGCCGGTTTCCCCTTTGCAGTCCACTGTTTGGATAAAAAACCAAAATTAAAGGCATTTTAGAGGAATATTTTTTGAAAAATCGGTATTTAACCCTTATTAATCTATATAAGACTTGCCTGGTATTAAAGATCAGTTTATTTCTCCTTGATTCACCGAGTTTAATCAAAATATATCAAGACAATTTAAAAAAAATAAAATTAAATTAAAAAATCTATTATGTAATGTAGAAATACTGGTCAGTAGATTTTAGCGCAAAAGTTTCTTCACATCTCAGGTAATAATAATTAAATCTATAATTTAAGTTTCGTATGATTTTTTTCGTTTTTGAGCCAGGCTGTTCACACACAAACACAACCCAATTTGCAATATTTGGTTATTTGAACTCAAGGGACATCAAAATGTGTATTTGGGTCGAAAACTCAAATTTGGAATTTCGCACGACCGCAATACATTCTCTTAAGATATATTCAATAAATAATTAAGTGAAAATAAAAATAAATATAAATGAAATTGTAAAAATAAAAATAAATAATAATAAAATCATTAAAAAAAAATCTTTATAGATTATATTCAAGAAATAAGTTATGGTATGAATCTGGAATAGAACATAGTTTAAGAAAATGGAAGTACTAAAGTTAAGGGTCTCCTTATTATTATCAAACAAAATTTCATTATTCCAGTTATATAATATTCAAATATACCATAAAGTAATTAAGATATGGTGAAACATTTTCAAAGAATGGAAATTAAATTCATGGTACATTGTTAACTTTTTTTTTCTTTCGATGGAAATGGATTTTTTGTTAAGTCTGTAATAAAAAAAAAAATCTCCATGTATATGTGACAAGATTTCGGTGGTGGTCCGGAGGAACGTGTGTGAAATTAGTCAACGACCAAATTACCGAAACATATGTAAATATGAATTAGTAGCAATGAGCGATCGGGCAGATCAAAGACGCCGCCCTACCTGGAGGTGAGCTTTGTTAAATCGCTTGGAATTGGTCACCGTGGGAGCTAATACTCATCTTCAGTATTTTTTTCTCGCATCTTCCATTCTGCTCCTTTTTCTTAAGGACCCCATTCAAGGTGGAGGTGTCTAGACGTGGGCGACACCTGGTCTGTGTCCGCATGGGAAAATCCCCTGCTTTTGGAAGGAAATGATCTATGGAAAAAGGCGCTGAAGGCCTGGAGATGATTTAATAGCTCTTGTAAGAAAGGAGGTGACTCCAGGATTACTGGCCATTGACATGGGCTCTGGAACAAGTGTCTTCGAGTGGAATCCTGGGAGTTGTCCGTTTCCACTTCGAAAAAAGTATTCATCTGTGTGCATTGGGGTAACTGATCAAAGGTTCTCGAAGAGCCAGGCAAGTGGTCAGCGCTTCTCCGAACTTCTGGATAAACCTATTTACACATTTGATTTTAATCAAAGTTTAATACTAATGATTAAATTATTTTAAGACATCTGGCAGGTTAAATATTAATAAATTGTAAATTGTTTTATCCTCCTATTCTACTTTCTGGTCAAACTTTAAAACAATAGTACTTAATTCAATTATTTTTATCTTATATGTTTCGGTAATAATGCTCCCCCCCCTCCTCAGCATCTATAATTTAATATTCTTTAAAAATAAGCTGCTCTGAAATTGTATATATTCAAATAATTGCTTAAATGTATTCCTGATATCTAGATTTCAATCATATAATAATAATTAATTGGATTTCTACCCTCCTTTCCCCCAAAGTCTCTCAATAAACTTTGAGCTTTGATTCTTTTATAAATTGAACTTCTTTTTTCTAGTTACATATTTTTTTTTTTTTTTTTTTTACTCACCCAATAATATCGGGAGAGATTATGTATGATAAAAAAATAAAGCAAAAACCTTATTAACGCTTTACGTTTTTCTATTAAATAATTAGAAATGCAATTAATTTATTATATATAATAATAAAAAAGTTTAACTATCTATATAAATAAAAATGCAATATTCGTCTCTTATTTATCTAAGATCACCGAAAGCTCTTAATCGAGTTTCATTTAGATTTTTTCGGTTTTGTCTTGTGAAGTTTTTTAGCTATTGAAATTCTTGATTTATCTAATAGAAAAAAAAAGTTATTATCAAAATTAAACTTTATTGGCACATAACTTAGAAAGTACATATATATTTTTTCGAGGTTATTATATACCAATCAATTTATTTATTTCTAAAAAACAAAAACAATAATGAAAACTGTTTACAATAAAAATAAATTCCTATACAAAAAAAAAAAAAAAAAAAAAAAAAAAAAAATTACAAAATCCATTAAATGATTTCATATTCAAAGGAGGCATTTAAGCAAAGTAAGAATAACAATTTTTTTTCAAAAATAGCAAACCTTATTCGATTTTTGCGTCACATGAAATCCTTAAATACCATTCATTAAAGAACTTAAAAATTTAAAAATTTTTGAACATGATTCATCTGGAGGATTCTGTTCCTACCGCTGTCCATTTTTCACATAATGGTACATAACTCCTCTCCATTCTATCTAAATCCTATGTTACTAGAACCATTAGAGAGCCTAATGTATGGAGGAATAAATTCTAATAATAATAAAAAAGGATAATTATTAAGGAAGTGAGCATGTTAAACATTTTGCTTATATTTCTAAACTTTTTTTCGCAACATATAATAATTATAATATGCACTTAAATTCATTTAAACTAAATTAAACAGTATATTGTGCTCATTTAATGTACATACATACATTCATTTAATGTAATACATTCATAATCTAGCAATAGCGATGCATTGCCGGGTCTCTGAAACGTCCAAGATAAAAATAAATAAATCAAGCACTATTTATTGAATTTTAATTTTTAACCTAAAGGCAGGATAGAAGATTAAAAAAATGCAAAATAGTGAATATTGGTGAAACAAATTAATGAATAAAGTTTTGCGATATTTATTTTATTTTTAGTATTTAATTTTCCAAACATTTTTGTAAAGGGTGTGGCAGATACCATCTACGCAGATGTCTACATGCTTATTTCTGATGTACGGTCATAGCCTGTTTCAAAAGATTTTGTGCAGTTAAAACATTTTGAATTTGAAATTACACATTGAATCCTTATTATTTCTACTTAATTATATTAGGGGAAGTATTCTAACCTAAATAACTAAGTCTTGCAAAATGGTGTGTTTTTGTATAGACAGATTGTCTATCTAAACATCTTAACTCGAAAACGAAAAGTAGTTCGGAACTGATTAGATATTTAGGTAAGGTTTAATTCTGGGAAGTTTTGAGATCTTCAAACGTCCTACTTTCATCTATCGCTCCAGTGCCCTTCCCACCTCTAAATCCCGCATATTCTTTCACCTCCCAACCATTCAGACTAATTAAAATTAATGTTCTGGTTTCCAACCTAAATTTGTAAATTAATAAAAAAATACCTTTTTGTTTTGCATATTTATCAGAAATAATATTATATCCTTCATTCTATTGTAAATGGATATTCTTAATATTTGTTTAAAATATGGAAATATGGACGTTAACATTATTTCTTTTTTCTTTTTTTTTTATAATTTCTTTTTTTAGAAATTACATAAAAATCTTATTTTTATTTTAATTTAATATAATTTTATTTTAATTTGTTGTTATTTTTCTACTCAAAGGCATTAAAGTACATTTTTCTCCTGTCATATTATTCTGAAGGGACTTGTCTCAGAATAAATAAAGAATATTATTATTATCATTATATATATTAAGTTATTTAAAATGGCTAAGCATTTTTATGTTATTGCTAACCAATATCAATGATTATTATGTACAACAAGATTTTTTATGATGATTTACTTTGCGTTCCCAAGTATCCATGGCAATATTTTCTTGAAAAAATCTTATTTTTACAGTTTTAAAAATAAAAATTGACCACACAGAAGACCACGACTACCTGAACTGCAATGTTCGGTAAGACTGCTCAGATCTCTTTGTGATTTTTACGGCAGCGCTATAATTGCTCTAGGAGGGACACCGTGAAATTGGGCGGAGAGCGGTCAAGTGGCCGTGAAATTGGGACACTAGTTCCCAGGGTAAATCATCCACGACAGGTCTCTGTCCTAGTTGATGGGAGGGCCTGTGCGAAACTCAACTGTGAAGTTGATCAACTGGTGTGTTGAACCAAGTGTAGTCCCGGGTACTTTAAGAAATAGGGGTCATAAAGATTAGAGATGGGACCCTTTAAATTAGTTTCGAAAAAACATAAGCTATAATCAACACACTCGTGAAAATTATTAATTTATTCCTTTATGAAGCAATCACCGGACTAATTGGGCCCAATTGGCCGCTGAGGTAAAAGATGAAACTGGTCAGGACAATTAAAAAGTGGCGTAATTTCTAAAAGCATACACAGCGATTGTGAAGGTTAACAACTAAAGAAACTTGTAATATGACGTTTTATTAGTAGTATTAGAAAAAAATAAATAATATAAACTGGTTACTGCTTGGTTTACTGGTAATGCTATCAATCATTGGAATAAAGATGGTACTGCTGAGAGGGTCTGTGCAAACCTTTTTTGCATGCTCTGCTCTTATTTTTCGGAAGAAACCAATATTGCAGGTTTTCAATAAATAAATAATTTAATATAATATTTGTATATTAAATAAATAAATTACCAGTCTCAAGAAATTGAAAACATTATATTTAAAATATTTTTTTTAATTTATTTCTTTAAAAATAAGCTGCTCTGAAATTGTATATAT